>NC_133621.1:129891308-130191308 GCF_048593235.1 Sminthopsis crassicaudata
TTCTATTTTGTGATCAATACTGATTTCTAGTTCTTCTTTGGTCACAAATTTCTTCCTCCTTCACAGGTCTGAGAGGTAAACTATCCTGTGTTCTTCTGATTTATTTATAATCTCATTCTTTATGCCTAGATCATGAACTCATTTTGACCATATCTTGGTGTATGGTGTTAAGTGTGGGTCAATGCCTAATTTCTGCCATACTGATTTCAAATTTTCCCAGCAATTTTTGTCAAACAGTGAGTTCTTATCTCAAAAGCTGGGATCTTTGGGTTAGTCAAATACTAGCTTATTAAAGCTATTGACTATTTTGTCCAATACAGGATAATTTTTGAGAAAATACATGGCAGTTAAGGGGAATCAAGAAAGATTTCTGAAAGGTTTTCTTTGTGACATTTTGAAGGAAATGAAGAATTCTAAGAAGCAGGGGTGAGAAGGGAGTATATTTCTGGAATGAGGGGCAGCCTTACTAAGTCTAGGAGAGGAGAGATGCAAGTTTACAGATACAGAATTCTAAATTTTTTCCCTCCTTCTCTTCCATCCCACCCCAAGATAGCAATCAATATGTTATAGGTTAAACATGTACAATCATTTAAATCATAATTCTATATTAATCATGTTGTGAAAGTAAAATCAAAATGAAGGGGGAAAACCACAAGAAAGAAACAAAATAAAAAAGTGAAAATATTATTTTTCAATCTATTTTCATTTTCCATAGTTCTTTCTCTGAATGTGGATGGCATTTTTCATCACAAGTGTCTTGAGATTGTCTTGGATTGTCTGTAATGTTGAGAAGAGGCAAATCTATGATAGCTGATCATCACACAATGTTGCTATTATTGGGTACAATGTCCTCTTGGTTTTGCTCACTTCATTCAGCATTAGTTCATATAAGTCTTTCCAGGTTTTTCTGAAATTCATCTGCTTATAATTTCTTAAAACACAATACTATTCTATTACATTCATATACCACAATTATTCAATGATTCCCCAATTCAATGGACATCCTCTTGATCTCCACTTCCTTGCCAACACAAAAGAGCCTGCTTTCACTTCTGAGTGTCATATTTTAGAAAGGATATGGTTGATATGCTGAAGAATATCAAAGGGAAACCAAGATAGTGAAAGATCTTGTGATTATGCCATATATTGCTTGTTCTCAAAGAGCCTTGACATCGGGAAGATGATGCCTTGACTTACTAGCAAAGTGGTTTAAATGAGGGAGACTGTGTGCAAGGTTACCAGACTCACTCCCACTTTTGGAGGCAGATACAGTTCAGGACAATGGGAGATGGCTCAGGATATAAGGGGAGATGTGGTCTTTTTAAATTAAATTCTTTCCCAAATCTTAGTTTAACTGAGGCAATATTCATTCAGCGATTAGGTTAAATAAGAAATGAAGCAAAGAATGGCCTTTCTTGCCTAGTTAAAAAAATCAATCTTGGAAGGGAAAACCTTTAGGTTTCTGCTCAAAACAGGATCAATGACTATTTATACTCACTCTGAGCCAATCAGGGCACAAACAATGATTAAAGAATGCTTGAATATTGGCTGAATGACCTAGAGATGTTTAATCTGGAGAAGAGATTTAGGAGGAATTCAATATTTGTCTTTAAGCATTGAAATTTTTCTCCCATAAGTGAGAGATTAGTCAGTCAATAAATAAATATTTATTAAATATTTAGGATACAAAAAGAAGCAAAAGATAGTCCCTAAACTTTTGCAGATGATGAAACTGAGTCTCAAGGAAATTAGAAGAAGTTAAATAAGCCTCAAGGTCACAAAGGTAGTAAATGTTAATTCTATTCCTCATTGTGATATGGATAGACCTTATAAAAGAGCTAACCCCCCAGGTAATCATCTAGGCTACCTGCACATAGCCAGTGTCTGCTTATATATCTATGTATATGTCTTTCTCTGTTTTTAGACCATAGAAACTTATTAAAACTATCTTTTAATGGAGAGCTCATCATCTTAATTGGTAGATGGAATATCCATACTAATGAGCTCATAGCTTTTTTGAAAAATTAAAGATATGGAGGGGCAGAGCAAAGATGACAGAGAGAGGACATGTCTCATGTCTGAGATCTTCCTGGTGTCCCTCAGATCAACACCAGATGAAGTTTCTGAACTGATTTTGAGTGACAGAACTCACAAATATTTGGAGTGTAACAAAATTACAACAGAAGATATTTTGGAAGAACTTCAGAAAAGGTCTGTTTCAATCAGATAGGGGAGGGAAGTGGGGATGAGGGGAAAGGCAGTTTAGTGCAAGTGCAATACAGAGACTTAGGGCAGTGTGGCATCCACATGCCTGGGAATCTATCAAAAGACTCTTAGCAGCTTTGGCTACTCTGTCCTGGTTGCAAGTTAGTGGATCAGCAGATTAGCTGGGCAACATCTAACACAAATAGAAAAGGGAAATAGTGAGCCTCTGAATCCCAGAACAATGCAGGACTTGACCATGCTTATCCAGCAACAGAAGTCAGCAGCACTAACCCAGTGGATCTGCTGTCACCTGAAGAGGAAGGTTGGGACAATCTCCCCTTTATCCTAAGAGCAGATCTCAAGCTTTTAAAAAAATAAGCAAAAAAAAAAAAGTAAAAAGAGCTCTGACCACAGATAGCTTTTATGGAGACAGAGAAGAACAAACCCTGAGGACATTAAGGGTAAAACTTCTCCAGATGAAGCCCCAAAGGGTAATATAAGTTTGCCTCCATCTCACAAGGCTCTCTTGGAAGAATTCAAAAAGCATATTAAAAAAGTTAGAAGATAAATGGGAAAGGAAATGAGAACTTTGCAGGAGAATTTAGAAAAGGAAACACAGATATTATCTGAATAAAACATAAAAAGATCCCTCTCCCTCCCAAGCCTGGAACCAGAGAGATGGCCCCTGCCAGCTGGAGACCCACTTCCCAGTTATCCTGTTGCACAAGAAAAATCAGATCAAGAAGGGGAAAAAAACTGGGAAAAAACAAAATGCAAGCAAACAACAAAAGACTCAGTATGCTATGTTGGGTCTATAATCCTCTCTCTGAGTGTAGATTACTCTCTTCATCACTGAACAATTGGAATTGGTTTGAATTATTGCATTGTTCAGGAGAGGCATATCCATCAGAATTGATCATCATATAGTCTTTTTCTTGCTGTGTATAAAAATCTCCTGGTTCTACTCATTTCACTTAGCATCAGTTCATGTAAGTCTCTCCGGGCCTCTCTGAAATGATCCTTTTGGTCATTTCTTACAGAACAATAATATGCCATAGCATTCATATACCATGACTTATTCAGCCATTCTCCAACTGATGGGCATCCACTTGGTTTCCAGTTTCTTGCCACTACAAAAAAAAGGCTGCCACAACCTTTTTGCATGTTGGTCCCTTTCCTTCCTTGAAGATCTCTTTGGGATATAATATAGCCCAATAGAAACATTGCTGGGTCAAAAGGTATGCACAGTTTGATAAAGAAAAGAAGCAAATTTATATGTCTTAAAGACTGTAGCAGCTTTCTTTTTGGTAACAAAAAGTTAGAAATTGTAGGGATGTTATCAATTCATGAATGACTAAAGAGGGATGGTTTATGACCTAAGATAAATGATTAATCTACTCAACAGTGGTTGAATAATGTTCTGTTGAGAACATTATGAAACTGTTCAGTTCATCTCTTGCAGGATCACATCCTTATCACTAATCAATGTAACTCCATCAGTACTGGGTAATTGAGATATAGATCTTTGGTCCATAAATAGTCTTCAGGGCATCATAAAAGAGCTTTAGACTATTACAATCAATATAAAAATGAACTTTATATATCTATCTTCTTTACTGGGCAAAAAATCCAACATGTCTGTAACCTTTGCTTATACTTTGGGAAGAGTTAAACACTGCTTTCTTAGAGATGGATAATCTAAATTACTTGCAATCTTGTAAAACTTGTAGAGTTCTTATTTTTCATGTAGTACCTTCTGAATTTCCCCATTATTTTCATCAAAACAATTTGGATGACTACGGTTTTTGCCCAGATGAATAAATGTGGTACTATTCAACAAATCTCTGAAAGCTGTCTACTCCCTATGTGCTCTACAGTTTTCAAGTGTGTGTTGGCTCAGTTTTCCCTCTAAATTAACAAAAACTTTTCAAGCAGAAAGAAAACTCTACTGGCATTAAAGAATTTGGTAGTCATCTTGGCCTTGGCCCCCTCCCTTTGATGAATGTGTATATTTAGTCGGGAGAGGATTGATGCAGCACTTTGAGATGAACATCTCCTTTGACACTCTAACATTCTTAAAAAATGGCTTGGTCTATTAAACATCATTGTTTCCTCTAAGAATATGCATGTAAAGTGTTGTGCCTTTAAACTGGTGACAAGGTGTAATAAATATTAAGTAACATTACAAAAAATAGAATTAATGAAATGGAAAAAGACATATCACTCCTTCCAAAGTATCTATGAAAAATGGAAAAAGAAACCAACTTATTGAAAAACAAAATTTGTGAAATGAAAAAAAAATCCATTGAACAAAATAACTCACTTAAAATTTAATTGGCCAAATGCAAAACAAAGAACTAACAAAGATAACTGAAGAAAATAATTCATTAAAAATTGAAATTTAACAAATAGAAATGAATGATTTAATGAGACATCAAGAATCAGTAAAAACAAAACCAAAAAAATGAAAATATAGATTTAGGAGAGACAATCTAAGAATTATTGGACTTCTTGAAAAACCTGTTGGAAAAAGAGAGCCTAGACATCATCTTTCAGGAAATCATCAAGGAAAACTTTCCTGATGTCCTAGAACCATAGGGTAAAATAGCCATTGAAAAAATTTATTGATCACTTCCTGAAAGAGACTCCAAAATGAAAACTTCAAGTAGCTAAATTTCAGAATTATAAGATCAAGGAGAAATAATGCAAACATCTAGAAAGAAACAATTCAAATATTGAGGAGCCACAATTAGGATTACCCAGGACCTAGCAGGTTCCACTTTAAAGGATAAAAGGGCCTGGAATCTAATATTCCAAAAGGAAAAGGAAGTTGGATTAAAGCCAAGAATCAACTATTCAGCAAAATTGAGCATTACTTGTCAGGGAAGAAGATGGACATTCAATGATATAGTTGAATTTATTTTAGTTCTTATGAAAAAAATAGAGCTGAAAAGAAATTTTGATTTCCAATTACAGAACTCAAGAGAAGCATAGAAAGATTAAAAAGTAAAGAAGTTTTGAAAACTATATCTTTGTTATAAGTATATTGTGAAAATATAAAAAAGAAACTAGAGGTAGAAAGGGGATTGTACTGGAAGAAGAGGAAAATGGAGGTAAAATGAGGTAAATTACATCTCATGAAGAGGCAAAAAAGACCTCTTATAATTGAGAGAAAGAAGGGAGAGGGTGAACATTGGAATCTTATTATCATCACTTTTGGCTCAAAGTGAACATATCACATATATTTAGCTTCACAGAGAAACTTGTCTTACCCTATCAGTAAATAGGAGGGGAAAGAGAAAAAGAAAGAGAGAGGCTAATAGAAGGAAGAACAGAAATAGAAGGAGAAATGTAAAAGACAGGGAGAGGAGCTGTAAAAGGAGAGGGTTGTTTGAGGGAGGTGGTGCTCAGAAGCAAAATACTAGGGAGGAGGGAAAAGGGAAAGGGAAAGAGAAAAGTATAAATTAGGGAAAATAAGAGGCCAGGGAATACAGAATTAGTCATTTTAACTGTAAATATGAATAGGATAAACTCTCCCATAAAGTGGAAGTGAATAGGAAACTGGATTAAAAGCCAGAATCCTACAAGATGTTATTTATAAGAAACTTATTTAATTTATTAATAATAAAGGTAAAAGACTGGAGCAGAATTTATTACATTTGATCTGAAGTAAAAACAAACAAACAAAAAGCCAAGAGGTAGCCATCCTGATCTCAGATCAAGCAAAAGCAAAAGTAGATCTAATTAAAAGAGATAAGGAAGGAAACTATATCTTGCTAAAGACTGCCACAGATAATGAACTAATATCAATACTAAACATATATGCACCAATCAGTATAGCATCCAAATTTCTAGAGGAGAAGTTGAGAGCTGAAAGAAGAAAACTGTACTGGGGGGATCTTAACCTTATTCTTTCAGAACTGGATAAATCAAATCACAAAATAAATAAGAAAGAAGTTAAGGAGGTAAATAGAACTTTAGGAAAGTTAGATATGATCGAACTTTGGAGGAAATTGAATAAAGACAGAGAGGTGTACATTTTTTTTTCTCAGTGGTTCATCAAATGTACACAAAAATCGACCAAATATTAGGGTATAAATCCCTCAAAATCAAATGCAGAAAGGCAGAAATAGTAAATGCTTCTTTTCAGATCATGATGCAAAAAAAAAAATTACATGTAATAAAATGCCGGAGAAAAATAGACCAAAAATCAATTGGAAACTAAATAATCTGATCCTAAAGAATGAGTGAGTGAAACAACAAATCATAGACACAATTGATAAATTCATTTAAGAGAATGATAATAATGAGACAACATACCAAAATTTATGGTTTGCAGCTCAAACAGTTCTTAGGGAATATTTCATATCTCTAGATGCTTACTTGTATAAAATATAAAAAGAGAAGGTCAATGAATTAGGCATGCAACTAAAAAAGCTAGAAAAAGAACAAATTACAAGCCCCCAAGTAAATACCAAATTTGAAATTCTGAAAATAAAAAGGGAGATTAATGAAATTCAAAGTAAAAAAATACCTATTGAATTAATAAACACTACTAAGAGCTGGTTTTATGGAAAAAAGCCCCAACAAAATAGACAAATCTTTAGTTAATTTTATTAGAAAAAGGAAAGAAGAAAATAAAATTGTTAGTGCCAAAAATGGAAAGGTGAAGTTTTAACCAATGAAGAGGAAATTAGAGTGATAATTAGGAGTTATTTTGCCCAACTGTATGCCAATAAATCTGATAATCCAAGTGAAATGGAGGAATACTTACAAAAATATAGATTGCCCAGATTAACATAGGAGGAAACAAATTACTTAAATAGTCCCATTTTAGAAAAAGAAATTAAACAAGCTATTAATCTACTCCCTAAGAAAAAATCTCCAAAGCCAAATGGATTTACATGTGAATTCTACCAAATATTTGAAGAAAATTTAATTATAATATTATGCAAACTATTTGGAAAAATAGGGAAAGAAGGAGTCATACTAAATTCCTTTTATGACACAGATATCGTGCAGATACCTAAGCCAGGTAGGATCAAAACAGAGAAAGAAAACTATATATCAATTTCCATAGTGAATATTGATGCCAACAACTTAAATAAAATATTAGCAAAGAGATTACAGCAAGTTATCTCTAGGATAATAACCATGACCAAGCAGGATTTATACCAGGATTATTAGGAAATATAGTTATACTAATAATAATTAAACATATTACTAATCCCCAGGATCACCATGATCAAGTAGATTTATATTAGGAAGGCAGGGCTTGTTCATTATTAGGAAAATCATCAGCATAATTGACCATATCAATAACTAAACTAACAAAAAATCATATGATTATCTCAATAGATGCAAAACAAGCATTTGACAAAAATCCAACACTTATTCCTATTGAAAACACTAGAGAGTACAGGAATAAATGGAGTTTTCCTTAAAATTATCAATAGCATCTATTTAAAACCATCAGCAGATATTTTTTTTTTTATTTTCTTGCATATTTCTTTTGAATTTGACTAAAAAACTTCTTATAGTGAAATAAACCTATTTAGTTAATTTTAATAGTATATGAAATTTGGAAATGCTTTTCCAGATTTACAAGAAAGATATTTCTGTATCTCCTGCTTCTAATCATGATAAAAATTGGCATTCATTGCTATTTGGGGCTTTGTACCAAGAATCTAACCCTCAGGTTATTCCATGACTGGCATCAGTGTTAACTAAACAGAGAGAATGTTGTTTAGTACTTAAAGCATAGGAGTATCAAGACAGGACTCTATGTCCAGCTTGTTTATTCACTCACTCAGTACCTTTCCATAAATTATTAACTTCTTTTTAACTGTGGTTTGTCTCATGACATACAAAGGGATATATTCAAAACATATGTTTATGTGTTGAAGATGGTGTAGATTCCATAGTGAGAAGCTGATCTTAGAAAAACCTTGGCTCAAATACTATCCCAAACATGGCTAGCTGTGTGACTGTGGGCAAGTAACTTCTCAATATCCCAAGCAATTTCCTAAGTCCTTAAATAGCAGAACAAGTATCAATATGCATAAGTAGGAATTCTATATCAGCAACAATCTAGTTATCCCCAGGATAATACACCATGACCAAGTAGGACAAACCAAAAATCATGGGTTCGAAACAAAAAAAAAAAAAATGTATATATAATAAGTAATAATAATAATAATAAATATGTATACACACAAAGATTTGTGTGTGTGTGGATCAAATAATCAAGGCTTTGGCCACTCTCATCCATCACTGATTTGTTAAGTGACTTTATCTGTATTAATCTTTCTGAATACTGTAATAATTATTATACTTTTGTCACAGAGTTGTGAGGAAAAGGGAGATAATAGTTATGGAACAATTTGTGATCTCTGGAAAACAGAAATTCCACAAAGAAAATGCATTTTAATTTAAAATTTCATGAGAACTGGTCCTAAAGATAATTGCTTAATATGGGGCTTTGGGGGGATTTGATCCCCTTTGGCAATCTGATAGGACCTTTGTTTAGCATAATGTTTTTAAATGTACATAATAAGATTCCAAAGGAAACTCATTATTTTGAATGAGTTGTATATATATATATATATATATATATATATATATATATATTTTTTTTTTTTTAGTTTAAATCACATCTTGATAGTAGAATGTTGATGCTGAACAAAGGCATTTTGATTAAGGATTTCCTAAACTCTTCCAGGTTATCTCAGGTATTTTTTTCCCGACAACAGAAGCTTTTCTTGGTGGCTTGCTTTTTCAAAAAAAATGAAAGAGGACTTCCGGCCAAGATGGTGGCGTGGAGGCAGACAGCTGCTTGAGCTCCTCGTTTTCTCTCAGAACTTACTTCATGACAAGCCTCTGACTTAATGCTTGACTCAGAAAGAAATCCACAAATAATCACCAAGAGAAGACATCCTTGAAAGTCACCAGAAAAGGTCTGTGTTTGCTCGGGAGAGGGTCAATCAGACTGGACGCAGATTGAGGGCAGGCAGCCAGAGCAAGACAGGCAGCTCACACAGCTCAGACCGGAGGGGGAGGGGTGTGATCTCTGCCGTTTCTGTGAAAGGGCTTTTGTCCCAGTGTGGATGCTCCATCTTGGCAGCAAGCCAGGAGCGGTGGAGAGGGTGTAAACACCGGAGGTGAAGATTAAAACCCCAGAAAGCCAGCCTCTCTCAGAGCCGGGCCACCCCCAACCCCCACCTGGACTGACTCGGTGGTTCTCGGAGCCTCAGAGCGCAGACTCAGTACAGTCATTGCTGTTCTGTTGGTGGCTCTCTGCTGCCCTACCCCCAATCTGTAGAGGAAGCCCATTAATACCATCCAGCCCCATCCCCCGCAAAACAGACCAATTGTTTCTCTTGTCAGTTTGTTTTCTTTGATTCCTACTCTGACAAAATGAACAAAAAATTCAAAAAGGCTTTAACCATTGACAGCTTCTGTGTGGAGAGGGAGCAGACTTCAAATGCTGAGGAGACTAGGAACAGACTGTCCCCAGATGTATCCCCTGGGAGGGATATAAGCTGCTCCTCAATACAAAAGAACCTCATAGAGGAAATCAAAAAGGCTCTCACAAGAGAGCTGGAAGAGAAATGGGAAAAGGAAAGGGAAGCTTGGCAAGAGAGCCTGGAGAAGTCATCCCAGCATTCAAAGACAGAGTGGATAAAGAAATCAAATCATTGAGAAACAAGATTAGTGAGCTGGAAAAGGTAAACAACTCCAAGGAAAACAGGATTAATGAGCTGGAAAAAGAAATCAGCTCTCTAAAAAATAAAATGGATAAAATGGAAAAAAATTCCATAGAAGATAAAAACTCAATTGGGACAATTACAAAGAGATATAAAAAAAGTGAGTGAAGAAAATACATCATTGAAAATTAGACTGGAACAAGTAGAAATGAATGACTCAAGGAGAAACCAAGAGGTAGTCAAGCAAAACCAGAGAAATGAAACAATTGAAAAGAATGTCAAGTACCTTACTAGAAAGACAACAGACCTGGAAAACAGATCCAGGAGAGACAATTTGAGAATAATCGGACTCCCTGAAAAATGGGAGGGAAAAAAAGAGCTTGGACACCATTTTCGAGGAAATTATCAAAGAGAACTGCCCAAACATTCTGGAAACAGAGGATAAAATAGACATTGAAAAAAATTCATCGATCACCTACTGAAAGGGACCCTAAAATCAAAACGCCAAGAAATATAGTGGCCAAGTTCAAGAACCATCAGACAAAGGAAAAGATATTGGAAGCTGCTAGAAAAAAGCAATTCAGATATGGAGGATCCACAATAAGGATAACCCAGGATCTAGCAGCGTCCACATTAAAAGAACGCAGGGCCTGGAACATGATATTCCGAAAGGCTAAGGAACTTGGTATGCAGCCAAGAATAACTTACCCAGCAAGAATGAGCATCGTTTTCCAGGGAAGAAGATGGACATTTAACGAAATAAATGAATTCCATCTATTTTTGATGAAAAAACCAGACCTACATAAAAGGTTTGATCTTCAAATACAGAACTCAAGAGATTTCTAAAAAGGTAAAAAGAAATCTTGAGAACTATACTTCTGTCAAAAAAAATATGTAAAGAACATATGTACAATTTGTCTTAGAAACTAGAGGTGGAAAGGAGATTATATCATAAAAAAGTGTAAAGTGGTGGTACTACATCTCATGAAGAGGCAAAAGTAACCTATTATATCTGAGAGAAAGAAAGGAGGGAGATGAACATAGAGTGTATCAATAGACATATTCGATTTATGGTGAAACTTCTTCCACTTCATTGAAAAGTGAAAGGGAAGGAATAAGCTAAGGGGAAGGGAATACAGTAATTTCGAGGAAAAGGGGTAAAATAAGGGGAGGATCTTTAAGGTGGGGGAGGGATCCTAAAAAGGGAGGGCTGTGAAAAGCAAGTGGTGTTCACCAGTTTAATACTGGATAGGAGGGTAAAAGGGAAGGAAAGGGGAAAAGCATAAGCAGGGGTTAATAGGATGGCAAGCAATATAGAATTATTCCTTCTAACCATAAATGTGAATGGGGCAAACTGCCTCATAAAGAGGAAGCAGTTAGCAGACTGGATTAAAAGTCAGAATCCTACTATATGTTGTTTACAGGAAACACACCTGAAACAGGGTGAGACATTCAAACTAAAAGTAAAAGGGTGGAGCAAAATCTATTGTGCTTCAGGCAAAACCAAAAAAGCAGGAGTAGCCATCCTCATCTCAGATCAAGCAAAAACAAAAATTGATCTAATTAAAAGAGATAAGGATTGTATCCATTATATCCTGCTAAAGGGCAGCATCAATAATGAAGCAGTATCAATATTAAACATATATGCACCAAGTGGTGCAGCATCTAAATTCTTAAAAGAGAAATTAAGAGAGCTGCAAGAGGAAATAGATAGCAAAACTATAATAGTGGGAGATCTCAACCTTGCACTCTCAGAATTAGATAAATCAAACCACAAAATAAATAAGAAAGAAGTCAAAGGGGTAAATAGAATACTAGAAAAGTTTGATATGATAGATCTTTGGCGAAAGCTAAATGGAGACAGAAAGGAATATACTTTCTTCTCAGCAGTTCATGGAACCTATACAAAAATTGATCATATACTAGGGCATAAAAACCTCAAAATCAAATGCAGTAAGGCAGAAATAGTAAATGCATCCTTTTCAGACCATAATGCAATCAAAATAACATTTAATAAAAAGCCAGGGGAAAATAGACCAAAAAATAATTGGAAACTAAATAATCTTATACTAAAGAATGATTGGGTAAAACAGCAAATCATAGACATAATTAATAACTTCACCCAAGAAAATGACAATAATGAGACATCATACCAAAATGTGTGGGATACAGCCAAAGCAGTAATAAGGGGAAGTTTTATATCTCTACAGGCCTACTTGCATAAAATAGAGAAAGAGAGGGCCAACGAATTGGGCTTACAACTAAAATTGCTAGAAAAAGAACAAATTAAAAACCCCCAGACAAACACAAAACTTGAAATTCAAAAAATAAAAGGTGAGATTAATAAAATTGAAAGTAAAAAAACTATTGAATTAATTAATAAAACTAAGAGTTGGTTTTATGAAAAAAACAACAAAATAGACAAACCCTTAGTAAACCTGATTAAAAAAAGGAAAGAGAAAAAGCAAATTGATAGTCTTGAAAATGAAAAGGGTGAACTCACCACTAATGAAGAGGAAATTAGAACAATAGTTAGGAGCTACTTTGCTCAACTTTATGCCGATAAATTCGATAACTTAAATGAAATGGAAGAATACCTTCAAAAATATAGCTTGCCCAGATTAACAGAGGAAGAAGTAAGTAGTCTAAATAGTCCCATCTCAGAAAAAGAAATAGACCAAGCTATTAACCAACTTCCTAAGAAAAAGTCCCCAAGACCAGATGGATTTACAGGTGAATTCTACCAAACATTTAAAGAACAACTAACTCCAATGCTATATAAACTATTTGAAAAAATAGGGATTGAAGGAGTCCTACCAAATTCCTTCTATGACACAGACATGGTACTGATACCTAAACCAGGTAGATCGAAAACTGAGAAAGAAAACTATAGACCAATTTCCTTAATGAATATTGATGCTAAAATCTTAAATAAGATATTAGCAAATAGACTTCAGAAAATCATCCCCAGGATAATACACTATGACCAAGTGGGATTTATACCAGGAATGCAGGACTGGTTTAATAGTAGGAAAACTATTAGTATAATTGACCATATTAATAATCAAATTAATAAAAACCATATGATCATCTCAATAGATGCAGAAAAAGCATTTGATAAAATCCAACATCCATTCCTACTAAAAATGCTTGAGAGTATAGGAATAAATGGACTATTCCTTAAAATAATAAGGAGCATATATTTAAAACCTTCAGTAAACATCATATGTAATGGTGATAAACTAGAACCTTTCCCTGTAAGATTAGGAGTGAAACAAGGTTGCCCACTATCACCATTACTATTCAATATAGTACTAGAAACTCTAGCCTTGGCAATAAGAGCCGAGAAAGAGATTCAAGGAATTAGAGTAGGAAATGAAGAAATCAAATTGTCACTTATCGCAGATGACATGATGGTATACTTAGAGAACCCCAAAGACTCTGCTAAAAAGCTATTAGAAATAATTCAGAATTTTAGCAAAGTCGCAGGATACAAAATAAATCCACATAAATCCTCAGGATTTTTATACATTACCAACACAATCCAACAGCAAGAGATACAAAGAGAAATTCTATTCAAAATAACAGTCGATAAAATATTTGGGAATATATCTACCAAGGGAGAGTCAGGAATTATATGAGCAAAATTACAAAACACTTGCCACAAAAATAAAGTCAGATTTAAATAATTGGAAAGACATTCAGTGTTCTTGGATAGGCCGAGCGAATATAATAAAGATGACAATACTCCCCAAACTAATCTATTTATTTAGTGCTATACCAATCAGACTCCCAAGAAACTATTTTAATGACCTAGAAAAAATAACAACAAAATTCATATGGAAGAATAAAAGGTCAAGAATTGCAAGGGAACTAATGAAAAACAAGTCAGAGGAAGGTGGTCTAAGTGTACCTGATTTAAAGCTATATAATAAAGCAACAGTCACCAAAACCATTTGGTATTGGCTAAGAAATCGACTAGTTGATCAGTGGCATAGGTTAGGTTCACAGGGCAAGATAGTGAATAAAAATAGCAATCTAATCTTTGACAAACCCAAAGATCCCAAATTTTGGGATAAGAATTCATTATTTGACAAAAACTGCTGGGAAAACTGGAAATTAGTATGGCAGAAACTAGGCATGGACCCACATTTAACACCACATACTAAGATTAGATCAAAATGGGTCCAAGATTTAGGCATAAAGAACGAAATCATAAATAAATTGGAGGAACATGGGATGGTTTACCTCTCAGACTTGTGGAGGAGGAAGAAGTTTGTGTCCAAGGGAGAACTAGAGACCATTATTGATCACAAAATAGAACATTTTGATTACACCAAATTAAAAAGTTTCTGCACAAACAAAACTAATGCAAACAAGATTAGAAGGGAAGTAACAAATTGGGAAAACATTTTTACAGTTAAAGGTTCTGATAAAGGCCTCATCTCCAAAATATACAGAGAATTGACTTTAATTTATAAGAAATCAAGCCATTCTCCAATTGATAAATGGTTAAAGGATATGAACAGACAATTTTCAGATGATGAAATTAAAACTATTTCCACTCATATGAAAGAGTGTTCCAAATCACTATTGATCAGAGAAATGCAAATCAAGACAACTCTGAGGTATCATTACACACCTGTCAGATTGGCTAAGATGACAGGAACAAATAACGATGAATGTTGGAGGGTCTGTGGGAAAACTGGGACACTGATGCATTGTTGGTGGAGTTGTGAAAGAATCCAACCATTCTGGAGAGCAATCTGGAATTATGCCCAAAAAGTTATCAAACTGTGCATACCCTTTGATCCAGCAGTGTTACTACTGGGCTTATACCCCAAGGAACTACTAAAGAAGGGAAAGGGACCTGTATGTGCCAAAATGTTTGTGGCAGCCCTTTTCATAGTGGCTAGAAGCTGGAAGATGAATGGATGTCTATCAATTGGAGAATGGTTGGGTAAACTATGGTATATGAATGTTATGGAATATTATTGTTCTATAAGAAATGACCAACAGGAGAAATACAGAGAGGCTTGGAGAGACTTACATCAACTGATGCTGAGTGAAATGAGCAGAACTAGAGGATCACTATACACTTCAACAGTGATACTGTACGAGGATGTATGCTGATGGAAGTGGATTTCTTCAACATAGAGAAGAGCTAATCCAATTCCAATTGATTAATGATGGACAGAACCAGCTCCATCCAGAAAAAGGAACACTGGGAAATGAATGTAAACTGTTATTTTTACCTTCTGAATCCAATTCTTCCTGTGCAACAAAAAATTCGGTTCTACATACATATATTGTATCTAGAATATACTGTAATATGTTTAACATATATAAGACTGCTTGCCATCTGGGGGAGGGGGTTGGGGGAGGAAGGGAAAAAATCTGAATAGAAGTAAGTGCAAGGGATAATGTTGTAAAAAATTACCCATGCATATGTACTGTCAAAAAATGTTATAATTATAAAATAAAATTAAAATTAAAAAAAAAATGAAAGAACCTTCACTTTTTCTTTGTGAAGAAGGAAATGGCAGTTTCTAAGACTCTTTTAGAGCTGACACTTATTTGTTGGTTTAAAGATAGTTTCTATATGTAGTACTGTTCTAGAAGTGTAGTTATAACAAGGCAACAAGAACTTTGTCACAGAGTTAGGAGTTAAAAGGGTGTTGAGAAAGCCCTTGCAGCTACTTCTTCTCCTAACTGTTTTGTCTCTAGAGTGTATATAAGTATTCCTATTCCAAAGTCTTTACTTTCCTTTGGTAGCAGCCCATCTCCCTTGGGCATTTACCACTTCCTTTGTGCCAGGTTCAGGAATTAACTGTTTTGTTTATTAAGTACTTACTATGAGTGTATATAAGTATTCCTATTCCAAAGTCTTTACTTTCCACTACTAATTTCTTATCAGTTTCTAATGTTGAATCATTTACCAGCGTCAAAGGCTTGAGTGACAAGAATTTCTGGGTTTTCAGTGACGGAGGCTGTGGCATCTGCATGAGTAGTTGCCAGGATATATCTCCACAAGTATTGCTTCCCAATCTGATATATTAAGATCCTGGGCTGAAAGCAGTCCCATTCCCAAGACTTGTGAGTAATTCAAGGTCCAGGGCTATACCATCAGAATCTGAAGGGAGATGGCAGTTAAGATGGTGGATTTGATACTTTCTGCTTTCTATTATTTCCTTATAGTGGAACTTTTTTAAAAAGACCTTATAGTGGTTTTGCTGTTTCAGGTAAGCTGACTTGCCTGCAGTTGGTGGGGATGACTATCTCTTTCTCCAGAGGGATTGCTTTCTTGAATAACATCTATGATGGCTGAACTAGAAGCAGACTTGCACCTAGGTCTAGAGGATGCTATCATTCTTTGGTTTCTATGGCTATCTGCTTCTTGGGTCATATACTTAGAACTATATGTGGACATCATGAATGTCATCTGGCTAATTTCCTTATGTTCAGATGAGTAACTGAGAGACCCAGAGAGATCAAGTATATATATATATATATATATATATATATATATATATATATATATATATATATATGTTTATTCAAGTAGTAAATAGCAGAATGGAGAATTAAACCTAGGTTTCTCAGAATCCAAGTTCAACCTTTTTTTTTCCCATTATACCATGTTGCTTTCCAAGGAATAGACAGACACCTTCTAATTCTACTAATTTTACTTTCACATCCTTCCTCTGCTACTAGTGCTTAAAAACTATCTTTCCTCCTTTAAAATTCATTCTTCTATGTAGATCATTGTTGTTGATATGTATAGACTTCCAGAGGGGTCCTTTTTTTCTCTTCTACCAAAAATTCAATCTCCTAATCTTTCTCTCTATCCCGTGGCCCCTAAATCCTTCGAATACTTTAACTGTTGGGTTCTTCTATTCCCCCAACTTCTATGACCTCTATCTCTGGTTTTCTTAACCACTCATTGAAGTGCTTATATCTTTAGACTAGGATTCTTGATCTTTTTTGGGCCATGGATCACTTTGCCAAGCTTACAAACTTTTCTAAAAATGTTACTTTTTAAATGCATAAACTACATAGCATTATAAAGGTAACCCATTATTTTAAAATGTAGTTATTAAAATATTTGAAAAAACAAATTCAAAGATAACATGTCAAGATCCTTGATTAAAACCCACCTAAGTCCATCTAAGTCCACCTAAGTCCAAAACAAATTTACTGCAGGTTCTATAATTTCTAGGTAATAAATTAATATTCTATTTGGACCAAACCATTAGGCTTTAATTTTGTCTGTGCACAGGAAAATTTATATGTTTAATTGGCAACTGGTCATAATTATAAATTGTTTCATTCCTCTTCAGCAAGTGGAAACAGAAATGTAGTATTCTCCAGTGGGAAGCATCTTAGAGGTCTTTTAGATTGGTCCTTACCTGAAGTATGAATCCCCTCTGTAGAACTCTGAGTATCCTCAAAGTGATAATTTAGCCTGGATTAAATATCTTCATTGTTATGGAATATGTATTACTTGAATTGTTATCACAAAAAGAAGTACTAAGGAACTCCATTTAAAAGATCTGAGGTGATCTTATCTTTACAATGTAATGTTATAATAGGTAATAAAATATACTGAAAAGCAGCAGAGTATAGTCTAGCCTCTGACATATACTGTCTGATACTTAACCTTACAACTGAGTACAAACCAGAAAGACTTGAATAGTTTGGATTGCTATAGAGTATTCCTCATCTAGAACCACTTCAATGAAATAACAAATCCATTAAAAATTACTAATAATTCTTACCTTCCTAAAGGTAATTAGATTACTCTGCAGAAAAGTAATAAAATGGACTTTTCATCTCGGTATTAATCTTAAAGATAGTTTGATGATATAAATAGAGAATAAGTTTCTATTATTTCTTTTCACTACATTTAATTGTGAGAGATGATTCATTTGGACTCCTACTTTATTCCAATTAGTATTAATCAATTTGGCAGAATTATATCAAAGTTCTATATAAAGGTCCTAGATCTGTGAGCAACATACTCTAAGTTCACTTGCTTAACTATAGGAAGTTAACTAAAAGCCCCCTACACTTGTTGCCTTGTCAAGGTGACCAAGCCCAATGTGGCAGAGATCATAACTACCTGAAAGTCCCCCAAAATATTCTTGTACTTGTGGACCAATTACTTGTCCAACAGGATTAGGTGACTATCTTGTGACCACTAATTTGTATCATTTCCTCCTAAGGAGAAGCCTGTCCATCTTGTGTGGAAATATTCCTTTCTTTACTCAATTTGTGACTCTCCTGACATAGTATTTTGCTTATTCTAGCTTATGGGTCACATATCAATCAATAGAATTACTCTGTATTTGAGATAGCAATTCTTGAATGTCCGGCCATATAGCCCTATAAAAATAGGGCCCTGGAAGGAGGAAGCATGTCAGATTGTGAAGAAAATCTGACATCCACTAATTTAGAGAGAATCATGGATCCTTTAGAAAAGTGCTACGGCCTCAGACCTATTGTAGGTGGGATAATTTTTATTCCCCCACAATCCTTTAATGACATCCTTTTGCTTCTTACCAAAAAGGGCATTCAAGGTTGTTAATTCCCAAATGGTCCCAGAATAGTTCCATAACATACTGATCAGGTATTGAGTTTCTCTCTGTTCCATTCAGCATTTATTACTATGGAGACTCAGCAGGCACAAAGTCTAATAATCCCTCCATTGCTACTGATTTTTCCAGTCCACACATAACATTTTTTTGCAACTTTTAAATGTGTTTATATAATAAGAATTACAAGAAAAAATTAAATATCATACTTTTCCGAATTTTATTCACTTTTTATGAGGTCAAGGACTATCTTCTCTGAACTTTGTATTTCCTCTAGAAGCATAGAATTCTGCTGACAATAGGCAAGCCAAACAATCAAGCCCCAAGTGGCATGGATTAATTAGGAAGCCAGATGGCACAGTGAATAGAGCATTGGGTCTAGAATCAGAGAAATTTGCATATTAAATACAGCCTCAGACATTGACTAGCTGTGTGAATCTGCACAAGTCACTTAACCTCATCTGTAAAATGGGCATAATGATAAAACCTCCCTTGTAGAGTTGTTATGAAGATCAAATAAGACAATATTTGTAAAGCACTTAGCACATATCACAGGCACTTCAGTGCTTATTTCCTTCCTTTCCTTCTCCAGGTCAGTTGCCTTCCTCTGGATATTGTATGGTTTTTCAATAGTCTTCCTACTCTGGGGTACCCAGAGCTCAATACAATTGTTATTGGTTATCTGTTTTTGAAGATGATCAATAACATCATGGGTGATATCTTGATCTGAGCATGAATTGGCTTTAAATGAAGCAGAATTACACAAAGTCATCATCCTCACTTTCTCTTCCTGAGTCACTGAAGTCCAATGGCAAGACAATTGGCAATTGTCCAAAATGCACTGGACGATCCTGGCAGCTTTAGTACCTAACCAATCTCTAAGCGCTTCATGTCCATCAGAATAAATTGTTTTCATCAACCCATTCCACTAGGGGAAGTTTTCACATGCTTTTGGAAGATATCCCCTAATTCGCTGATAGGCTTGAGGACTATTGGTTACCTTTAATCTGATTTATCCCATCTGTTAAGACAATTTACTAGTCTGCAACACATGCTAAAACTTCTTGGGGCCACAACTGAGAGTCGAGAGCCAGGTAGACACCAAAAATATGAAGCAGCCCTGGAAAGCACTCAGCAAAGCTCTCACACCAGAAGAACACCCTATACACCTCCCTAAATATAATACTGCATGTATGTTTCTTATTCTTGAAACTTAGTAAGCATCTCTTAATAAAGTAAGTATATTCCAGACATGGAAAACAGCATATATTTGTGGAGGCAGGAAAACACAGTGCAAAAGAACACTAAGTACTTTAAAATGCTAAAGGATATGTCAAAGCCAGATTACAAATGCTAATAATACATGATAAGTATCAAGAAAGCATTTCCTCTGTGTTAAACTGTCAACAGGATTTGCTATTCTGGAATTGTTGGCTAATTTTATCTCACCTTTTCCAGGGATCTATGAAAAATGTTGTAGGATTCAAACAATCTTCTTCTGAAGAAAGTCTTTGACTGGCAGTTGGAATATCTACCATGCAGCTAACTAGTTAGAATCATTCTAATAGAAAGGAAAGAGGGAGTGGCTTTATTTGTCGCAAAATGTCCAGGACTGGTACATGTTGCTTCTTTTTCTAATGGCCTCCTCCCTGTTTCAATCATTTAATCTCTTATGAAGTTTTCACATTAGGCTTTCAGGAGCTGTGTTAAAATGCTCAGTAGGATTTTGCAATTCTCTTATTTGAAAATGATCCAGTATTTTCTTCAAAATGAGATTCTATGTATTCTTTGTTTTTTTCTCTCTTCACTAATCCGTGCATCTTTACTTATCTGCCTCACTGATTCCTCTCCAAATACACATTATAAATTCTCACTCCCATTATTTGTAACCTTCTGGCCCAATGGCAGGTTGAGTGAGCCTTCAGGCAATAGAAAACTGGTCAGCAGCTGCTGAAGTAGTGTCTCTTCTCTAAACAGCTGTATAAACATAAGTGTGGAATTACTGGATTGGGAAAAACATATCTAAGAACATCTGTGACAGTCTTGATGGATAACCTTATTTAGAGAACACGCATGTTTGCAGATCAAAAATATTTCAGTGTGCAGAAAAGATGAAAGGAATGATGGGATGGATGGATAAGAGTGGAAAGAAAAAAAGAGAGAAATGACATTGTAATACAGTGACACATCTGTAACTTTGATTAAAAAACAGAAATGATTTGAAACTTGGCAGTAGAATTACTTATATCCATGTTTCCTTTCCTTTATTTCTCTGTAACAAGAAAATCAGTTATTCTGTAAAGAAATCAAACTATCATTAATTTAGTAGCTTGTAACTTCAAAGTTAAAAAACCTCCCTCTAGACAACTGACCATCCTTCTGACATAAAAAAATTACATCTCATTGATGCAGAAACCACTGAACTAGCAAATAAGTATATCCTAATGAAATATTTTGATTCTGGATTATTATCATTTAAAACTAAATAGAAGTTTGTTTTGTAAAGACTTACAAATGAACATCTTTTTTTTTTGAGACACAAAACAGGGGATCAATGGCAAAAGAAAAGTACTAATGTTTGAAATGCAATTAGTAGGAACAGCTATGTGGGGCATTGGTGTCAGGAGGACCAGAGTTCAAATTTGGCCTAAGACATTTTATATTTACTAGCTGTGGGACCCTGGGCAAATTACTTAAGCCTGATTACCTCACAAACAAACAAATAAAAATAAATAATTATAATTAGCAATATGATTTATCCACTATCTTTAATAAAGTTTAATTTCAATTAGAATGCCGTAACTTTTTACAAAGATAAGTGAAGGTAGGGTTTTGCCTTTTTTGCTTCCAGATAGCTATGTATGCCTTATTCATTGCTAAGGGGCTTTGCCTCTTTGAGTTGGCAATACAATTGCCTTATGGAGTAGGGGGAAATGAGAGGGGAAGGGAGAAAAGAAGAGAGAGAAGGGGAGAGAGAGAGAGAGAGAGAGAGAGAGAGAGAGAGAGAGAGAGAGAGAGAGAGAGAGAGAGAGAGAGAGAGAGATGACTGATGCAGTTTCACAGAGAATTCTTGAATAAACTCAGACTTATAAAGAATATGTACAAAAACTATTAATAGAGATACATAATAAGGATGGAAACAGAAGAATAGTTCGCACTTGTCTAAATAATGGCAGAAAAACTAAGGTTCAGATTAAGATGTGGCTTATAGGAATTCTGAGGTCAACATAAAAGGCTTTCAAAACTATTTGAGGCCAGAAAAAGAACAAAAAATAGTGGAGAAAAAGCCTGATTACTAAGCACTCCCATCCTTACCCCTTTTTACTTCTGCTTTTTCTGTTAAAAAAATGAACTTCAGAGAGGAAAGGATAGCATAAATGTGATTAAGATAATCAAATCACTCAAAATATGTAATATGATAGTAATAAGGCATCTGATTGTTAAAAAGCTATATAGGATTCCTGAATGGTACGAATGACATGCCAGGGTAATGAAAGAATATTCAATTATAATTGTTAAACTGCTGCCTGTGATCTTCATATATTATAGAGAATAGGAGAAATTCTAGAAGCCCATAGATGAGGGAAATGTCCTTTCTTCTACAAAAAGCTTTTGCCAGCTCCTTTCAATTCTAATGACTTTTCTCTCTTAATTATTTCCCATTTATCTTGGGTAGAGCTTGTCTATACATATTTGTTTGCATCTTGTTTCCTCCATTAGATTATGAGCTTCTTGAGAACTGGGACTGTCTTTTCCCTCTTTTTGTATCTCCATTGATTGGCATGTAGTTGATATTTAATTCATGTTTATTGAATGGCTCACTGATGCTCAAAATCTAGAAGGCGGTATATTCTGCAAACTATCCTTTGGTGAACTTGATTTCAAACTTTGGCAAAGCTCTAGAATAAATTATTAAATGAATAGTTTTTGAACACTTACAAAAGGAAGTAATAATAATTTAGATTAAAGAATTTAAGAGCATGAGAATATGATGGAGGATATGGATAGATAACAGTGAATGTGAAGGACTTTGGGGTTTCCCTTAACTGCAAGCACAATATGTCAATAAGAGTGAGTCCTAATCTGATGTCTTTTTTTTTCTTTTTTAGCATGAACATAATCCTGGCTTCTTAAAGGCTATGCTAGCAGAGTGTAAACAATGATAAGCCCTATCAAATGAGGAGGGGCTCATGAATAGATTGCCTGCATATCATCTGAAAACCAGCCAGCCTGAACACAGAAGGTATCATCACCAGCCAATATCATCATCATCTTCTTCTTCTTCTTCTTCTTCTTCTTCTTCTTCTTCTTCTTCTTCTTCTTCTTCTTCTTCTTCTTCTTCTTCTTCTTCTTCTTCTTCTTCTTCTTCTTCTTCTTCTTCTTCTTCTTCTTCTTCTTCTTCTTCTTCTTCTTCTTCTTCTTCTTCTTCTTCTTCTTCTTCTTCTTCTTCTTCTTCTTCTTCTTCTTCTTCTTCTTCTTCTTCTTCTTCTTCTTCTTCTTCTTCTTCTTCTTCTTCTTCTTCTTCTTTTCTTCTTTTTTTTTTTTTGTTAGCCACAGCAAAGTCATCTTAAGCTACATCAGAAAGGTAGGTGGTACATTGGATATAGTGCTGGAGCTGTATATAAAGCTGGGAAAACCTGAGTTCAAATTTGACCTCAGAATTTATTATATGTAGCTTAATGCTGGACAAATGACTCAACCACTGTCTGAGTCAGTTTCCTCATTTGTAAAATAGGGAAAATAATAGCACCTACATCTTAGGGTTTTGTGAAAATAAAATGAGATATTTACAAAGCACTTTGCAAATCCTAAAACATTATAGAAATCCTAATGATGATGATAAAGATGGCAGCTATCAGAATGGATAGAGCCTTGGGTTTGGACAAATCTGGCCTCAGACACATAATAGCTGTATGATCTTGGGTAAGTCATTTAACTCTGTTTACTTCAGTTTGTCATCTGTTAAGATGAGCTGGAAAAGGAAATAGCTAACTACTCTAGTATCTTTGCCAAGAAAACCCCTAAATGGGGGGTCACAAAGAGTAAGACATGACTGAAACAATTCAACAATCACAACAACAGCAGCAGTAACAACATGTATATCTGTGTGTGAGGTACTGTGGAAGAAAAGAACAAGCACTTGATCTCATGGAGTTTACATCCTATTGGGAAGAAACAATATGCATATATTGAAATATAATGAAATATTGAAATAATGAAATGAAAGTAATTTATGAAATAATTTTCAGAATGATCACACTAACTGTGAAAGCTGAAAGAAATGAGGTGAGAATCAAGATAGATTTTTGGTAAGAGTAGAGGCTGGCATGGGTCTCAAATGAGAAAAGATTCTTTTTTTTCTTTTATTAAAACTTTTTCATTTTCAAAACATATACTTAGATAATTTTCAACATTCCCCCTTGCAAAACCTTCTGTTCCAAATTTTTCCCTCCCTTGCCTCTAGCCCTTCCTCTAGATGGCAAGTAATCCAATATATGTTAAATGTGCAGTTCTGCTACACATATTTCCACAATTATCATGCTACCCAAGAAAAATCAGATCAAAAAGGAAAAATAACAAGAAATAAAATAAAATGCAAGCAAACACCACCAAAAAAATGAAAGTACTATGTTGTGATCCACATTCAGTGCCCACATTTCTCTCTCTGGATGCAGATGGCTCTCTCCATCATAAAATCATTGGAACTGGCCTGAATCATCTCATTGTTGAAGAGAGCTATGTCCATCAGAATTGATCATCGTATAATCTTGCTGTTGCTGTGTACAATGTTCTCTTGGTTCTGTTCACATCACTTAGCATCAATTCATGTAAGTCTCTCCAGGCCTCTCTGAAACCACCTTGTTGGTCTTTTCTTATAAAACAATAATATTTCATAACATTCATATGCCATAACTTACTCAGCTATTTTCCAACTGATGGGCATCCACTAAGTTCCCCATTTCTTACACTACAAAAGGGCTGCCACAAACATTTTTGCCCATGTGGGTCCCTTTCCCTTCTTTATGATCTCTTTGATATATAATCCTAGTAGTAACACTGCTGGGTATGGACAGTTTGATAGCTCTTTGGGCATAGTTCCAAATTGTTCTCTAGAATGATTGAAACAATTCACAACCTCACCAACAATGTATTAGTGTCCCAGTTTTCCTAAATCCCCTTCAATATTCATTATTATCATTTCCTATCTTAGCCATCTGAGAGATATGTTGTGTCTCAGAGTTGTCTTAATTTTCATTTCTCTTATCAATAGTGATTTAGAGCATTTTTTCATATGACTATAAATGTTTTCATTTCTTCATCTGAAAATTATCTGTTCATATCCTTTGACCACTTGTCAAGTGGAGAATGGCTTGAATTCTTATAAATTTGAGTCAATTCTATATTTAAAAATGAGGTCTTTATCAGAAGTCTTGGATGTAAAATTTTCCTCCCAGTTTATTGCTTTCCTTCTAATCTTGTCTGCATTGGTTTTGTTTGTACACAACTTTTAAAATTTAATATAATTAAAATTATCCATGTTGCATTCCATAATGTACTCTACTTCTTCTTTGCTTACCAATTCCTTCCTTCTTCACAGATCTGAGAGGTAAACCATACTTGGTTCTTTTATTTTGCTTATAGTATTACTCTTTATGTTTAAATCATGAACCATTTTGACCTTATCTTGATATAAGGTGTGAGGTGTGGGTCAATGCCTAGTTTCTGGCATGCTAATTTCCAATATTCCTAGCAATTTTTGTCAAATAATGAGTTCTTATCCCAGAAGCTGGAGTCTTTGGGATTATCAAACACTATTTACTATAGATTACTATAATATTCTATACTATAGTATTATAGTATATATATATATATATGTATATATGTGTAGTATATTATATCATTATATATAGTAATATAGATCACGATAGTCATTGACTATTGTGTCTTGTGAGCCTAATCTATTTCACTGATCAACTACTCTATTTCTTAGCCAGTACTAAATTGTTTTGATGATCACTGCTTTATAATATAGTTTTAGGTCTTGTACAGTTGGGCCACCTTCATTTGCATTTTAAAAATTAATTTCCAGATGAAATTTGTTATTATTTTTTTCTAGCTCTATAAAATAATTTCTAGGCAGTTTGAGTTGTACAGCACTGAATAAGTAGATTAATTTAGGTAGTATTATCATTTTAATTATATTAGCTTGTCCTATCCATGAGCAATTGACATTTTTCCAATTGATTAGATCTGACTTTATTTATATGGAAATTTTTTTGTAATTGTATTCATATAATTCCTGACTTTGCTTTGACAGGTAGACTCCCAAATATTTTATATTATCTACAATTATTTTAAATGGAATTTCTCTTCGTATCTTTTGCTACTGGACTTTGCTAGTAACATATAAAAATAATAATGAGTTATGAAAATTTATTTTGTATCCTGAAAGTTGTAAATTGTTTTAGTTGGTTCTCTAGAATTCTCTAAATATATCATCATATAATCTGCAAAAAGCGATAATTTGCTTTCCTCATTACCTACACTAATTCCTTTAATTTCTTTTTCTTCTCTTCTTGCTAACATTTCTTTTTTTTTTTTTTTTTTTTTTTTTTTTTGAGGCTGGGGTTAAGTGACTTGCCCAGGGTCACACAGCAAGGAAGTGTTAAGTGTCTGAGATCAAATTTGAACTCAGGTCCTCCTGAATTCAAAGCTGGTGCTCTATCTAGCCACCTAGCTGCCCCGCTAACATTTCTAAAACAATATTGAATAGTAATGGTGATAGTGGGCCACCTTGTTTCACCCCTGATTTTATTGGGAATGATTCTAGATTATTCCTATTACATATGATGCTTGCTAATAGTTTTAAATTGATGCTACTGATCATTTTAAGGAAAACTCCATTTATTCCTATACTCTCAGGAAAGAGTGTTGGATTTTGTCAAATGCTTTTTCTGCATCTATTGAAATAATCATATGGTTTTTGTTATTTGGGTTATTGATAATCAATTATGCTAATAGTTTTCCTAATATTGAACCAGCCTTGCTCCTGGTATAAATTCTACTTGGTCATAGTGATCCTGGAGATAACTTGCTATAATCTCTTTGCTAACATTTTATTTAAAATTTTGGCATCAATGTTCATCAGAGAAATTGGTGCATAATTTTCTTTCTCTGTTTTGACTCTACCTGACTTAGGTATCTGCACAATATCTGTATCATAAAAGGAATTTGGTAGGACTCCTTCTTTCCCTGTTTTCCCAAATAGTTTGCATAGTATTGGAATTAATTGTTCTTTAAATATTTGGCAAAAATCACAGGTAATCCATCTATCCCTGGAGAGTTGTTTTCTTAATAAGCTGATTAATACCTTGTTTCATCTTTTTCTAAAATGGGACTATTTAAGTAATTTATTTCTTCTTCTGTTAATCTGGGCAATTTATATTTTTGCATGTATTCCTCCATTTAACTTAGATTATCAGATTTATTGGCATACAGTTGGGCAAAGTAGCTCCTAATTATTGCTCTAATTTCCTTTTCATTGTGGAAAATTCACCCTTTGTATTTTTGATACTATCAATTTTTCTTCTTTCCTTTTTCTAATTAAATCAACCAAAGGTTTATCTATTTTACTGGGTTTTTCACCAACTCTTAGTTTTGTTTTTAGTTCAATAGTTTTCTTAGTTTCAATTTTATTAATTTCCCCTTTTATTTTCATACTTTCAAATTTGTATTTAATTGGGAGTTTTAATTTATTCTTCTTTTAGTTGTTTTAGTTGTATGTCCAATTCATTGACTTTTTCTTTCTCTATTTTATGCAAGTAAACATTTAGAGATACAAAATTTCCTTTAAGAACTGTTTTACATGAATCTCATAAATTTTATTATATTGTCTTGTTATTGTCATTCTCTTGGATGAAATTATCAATTGTGTCTATGATTTGTTGTTTCACCTACTTATTCTTTAGGATTAGATTATTTAGTTTCCAATTAATTTTTGGTCTATTTTTCCTTGGACCTTAATTGAATATAATTTTATTCCATCATGATTTGACAAAGATGCATTTAATATTTCTGCCTTTCTACATTTGATTTTGAGGTTTTTATGCTTTAATGCATGATCAATTTTGGTAGATTCCATGAATCACTGATCTGTCGCCATTCAATTTCTTCAAAGTTTTTTCTCCAAAGAATTTTCTAAAATTCTATTTACCTCCTTAATTTCTTTCTTATTTTCTGGTTTGATTTCTCTAGTTCTGATAGAGCAAAGTTAAGATCCCCCACTAGTATAGTTTGGCTGTCTAGTTCTTTTTAATGAATATTCATTATCTATGGTACCATTTAGAAAAATGTAACTTCCTTCCTTATCTCTTTTAATTAGATCTATTTTTGCTTTTGCTTGATTTGAGATCAGCAACACTAAGCCTCCTTTTTTCCTCCACTTTAGCTGAAGCACAATAGATTCCACTCCAGTTTTTAACCTTTATTCTGTATATATCACTCTACTTTAAATGTGTTTCTTGTAATCAACATATTGTAGGATTCTCAATTTTAATCCAGTCTGCTATCTATTTTTGTTTCATGAGGGAATTCATCCCATTCCCATTCACAGTTAAAATTACTAACTTTGTATTTTTTGCCATCTTATTTTCCCAAAATTATATAATTATCTTTCCTTTTCTGTCCTCCCCAGTCTTTTGCTTCTAACAACTTCTTCCCTCAAACAGCCCTCCCTTTTACAGCCCTTTTCCCTTTCTTATTTCTTTCCCCATCTACCTCTGTTCTCCCTTCTATTAGCATCTTCCTTTCCTCTTCTACTTCCCTATAGTGTAAGACAAGTTTTTCTGTGAAGTTTAATATGTCTGATATTCTCTCTTTGAGCCAAATCTAATTAGATACAATGTTCATCCCCCTCTCTTCCTTCCCTCAATTGTAATAGGTCTTTTTTGCCTCTTCATGAGATGTATTTTGCCCCATTTTACATCCGTTTTCCTCTTATAGTACAATCCCCTTTCCACTTCTAGTTTCTTTTGTATAGCATCACAATAAAATCAAATTATACCAATACCCTCTAAGAATACCCATAACAGAAAGTACACTTCTCAAAAGTTAAACATATCATCTTCCCATAGAACAATATAAAAAAAAAAAATTTAAAACCTTTTTTTTTTCTGAGGCATTTGGGGTTAAATGACTTGCCAGGATCACACAGCTAGGAAGTGTTAAGTGCCCAAAGTCAGATTTGAACTCAGGTCCTCCTGACTTCAGGGTTGGTGCTTTATCTACTATGCGACTAACTGCTCCAGATTTTTTAACTTTTAAAAGAAAGTTATTTTTTTCTTTTCTTTTGCCTTTTTGCTTTCTATTTCAAGACCAAATTTTCTGTTCAGCTCTGGTTTTTTCATCACAAATAAATGAAATTAACCTGTTTCATTGAATATCTTTTTCCTTGAAAGATAATGCTTAATTTTGATGGACAGTTGATTCTTGGCTGCAATTCAAATTCCTTTGCCCTGCAGAAAATTGTATTCCAGACCCTTGAATCCTTTAAAGTGGAAGCTGCTAGGTCCTAGGTATTCCTGATTGAAAATATTTGGCTCTTCGATATTTGAATTGTCTCTTTCTGGTTGCCTGAAATATTTTCTTCTTGATCTGATAATTCTGAAATTTAGCTATGGTATGCCTTAGAGTTTTCAATTTGGTATTTCTTTCAGCAGATAATCAACAAATTCTTTCAAAGGCTATTTTACCCTATTATTCTAGGACATTAGGGCAGTTTTCTTTGATGATTTCCTGAAAGATATTGTCTAGGCTCTTTTTTTCATCATGATTTTCAGGTAGTCCAATAATTCTTAGATTATCTCTCCAGGATCTATTTTTCAGATCAGTTGTTTTTCCAATGAGGTATTTTACATTTTCCGTTTTTTTTTTTCTTTTCCATTTTTTGGGTTTCATTTGATTCTTGATATTTTATTGAGTTACTCACTTCCATTTGTTCACTTCTAATTTTTAATGAATTATTTTCTTCAGTTAGCTTTTTAAATCTCCTTTTGCATTTGGCCAATTGAACTTTTAAATGAGTTGTTTTATTCATTGTTTATTTTCCATTTTACAAATTTTGTTTATCAACAAGTTGGTTCCTTTTTCCATTTCATCAAATCTATTTTGTAAAAAGTTATATGCTTTTCCTATTTTGCTAATTCAATTTTTTAAAGAGTTTTCTTCAGATAATTTGTTTCCTTTTCCATACTTCCCTACAAAGTTCTCATTTCCTTTCCCCATTTGTCTTCTAACTCTTCTTTAAGATCCCTTTTAAATTATTCCCAGAGAACCTTGTGAGATGGAGACCAACTCATATCACCCTTTGGGGCTTCATTTGGAGAAGTTTTGCCCTTAGTGTCCTCAGGATTTGAAGTCTATTTTCTGTTTTCATAAAAGCTATGTCAGACCTCTTCCCCCCCCTTTTTTTTCTCTCATTTTAAAAGTTGAGGTTTGCTCTTAGGGTAAAGGGGAGATTTTCCCAAGCTGTGTTTACAGGAGATAACAACTTTTCACTACTCTGAGTAGTATTGCTGACTTCCTTCCCATGTTGGGTGGATATGGCCAAGTCCCTCATTATTCTGAGGTTCAGGGACTCACTATTTTCCTTTTGTAGTTGCATTGAATGTCTCACAGCTAGTCTGCTGATCCACTGGCTTCTGAACCAAGACAGAGTAGCCAATGCTGCTATATTTTGGTTAAGAGCCTCCCAGTAGGTTTCCCAGCATGTAGACTGTAAGAGTTAAAAAGCCTCTAGAAGCAAAGAATGCAATTCAAGGCATGTGGGAGGACCTGAGGGATGAGAAGTTCTGCTGCACAGGCAGTCCTACATGGAGATGGGGCATAGCTCCAAGAGGCAGTGTCTGATTCCAGGTACCACACCTCCCTCCTTAGTGCTCTCAAGGTCTAGCACACCTCCCTCCTTCTTCTCGGGCCAATCCCATTATGCCAGGTTCCTAGTGGACCTCTCCCTTCCCCCATATCATGGGGGGGGGTATAAATATGTGCTATCTAAGAATAAAATTCTCTTTCGCTTCACCTCTACCTTCTGGTGGTCTGTCTCTGTGGGATCCGGGTTGGTGCCCAAAGACAGGTAAGTGTGACCTAGCCATGCCAATGAGGGACAGGCATTAAGAGTAGCTCTAAGGGGAGCTACCAGGTTAGAGTAGCATATAGGGTATAACAAGTGGTGACTGAACAGGGACAATTTTGGCTAGGACCTCACCTTGTAGCCTACAGGTGGGAAGAGAGACAGAACTCTGCTCTAAAGTAAGTAGAAAGTTAGGAATATGGGACAGGTTATTGTGATGGTCCCAGACCAGAAGGTACCAGGGAAAGAAGCTTCTAGAATAGTAAAGCAAATAGAATTAGAAATGAATTTTTAAAAGTGGGAGATAGTAGGTAGTCAGATGGCTTCCTATGATAAGGAAACTCCAGGAGCCATCCTGGAATGGCATCAAGTGATTAGGGGCACTTTAAGAGGTGCAAGCCGCAATCCATTAAAAGTAGATAATGAAGTGCAAAAGGAGAGTCATAAAACAAATGAGGGTCATAAACTGGCACTCACCTGGACCAGCCGTGCCCATAAAATGGAGGCGGCTGAAGTTAACTATGGGAAAGAATCAGGAAATAAACAGGAAGATGAAGGAGGTGGATGTGACGTGAAAGAAGGAAGAGGTAGTAAGGAAGAAGCAGGAAGTGGATATGATGGAACAGGAGGGGGCAGGGATGATGAGTAATGAGAAAATAAGCAGAGAGACATATGACCTTGAAGTAAAGGAGGGTGATAAGACAAGGGAGGAGAAAGCGAACAGAGGGAAGGTCGCCTCTGTCTCTCAGGCATGGCCTTCCCCCTCATATCCCACCTTCCCTGAGGAGATATGTCTCCTGTCTGCTCCCTCTGTGCCGGCTTGTGAAGGCTTTGCAGATTCCCAGACAAGTTCAGGACAGATAATACAGAAAGCTGGAAAATATAAAAGAAATGAGGATCAAATGCAATATGACACAGCAGTATATGCATATGCATATGCCCAAAGAGCATTTAGCAAAATTCAAGCTTCTGGAAGGCAGAAGCCCTCAATGACTAGGATTAAACAGATAGGGAAGCAGTGTGCTCAGTTTCTCCCTCCTTCACTTAGTAAAGGAGTTAATCCCAGGAGTTTATTCCCCAATGATTTGTGGCAAATGGATGTGAAATTGTGTGGCCATCCACATCTGTATTGACAATTATTCTAGATTCCTTTGGGCCACAGAGGCCTCCCATGAGAACACTCCTTCAGTCATTAAACATTTGTATAGTTGTTTCTCCTCTCACAGAGTTCCTAATACCATAAAGACCAACAATGGGCCAGCTTATACCTCTAAGCAGATGGTCATCTTCTTTGCCACAGTCGCCATTAAGCATTTTACAGGGATTTCCTATAATCCACAGGGTCAGGCCCTGGTGGAATAGGCCCATCATACTCTGAAGGCCACCCTTGTTAAACAGAAAGGGGGAGTAAGTAGACAGAACCCACGATGGCCCACACAGGTGGATGTAAATAAGACCTTATATACTTACAATTTTTTGTGCCTGGATAGGGATACCCGCCTCTCTCCAGGAATGATACATTTGGCACAATCTTATAGACAGGACAGAAAACTAAGCGCATGAAAACTGCACTTCAAGTGCTAGAGAATATTCAAAATGTCCTTTGGAAGGATGAGGAAAGACATTGGCAAGGTCCATCCTTAGTACTTTAGAGAGGGCCAGGATATTTATGTCTTGCAGATTCTGATGGGGAAGGCCGCTGGATTCCAGAAAGAAGGACAAGGAGAGTTGCCCCTATTGTAACAGGGGCTGAAGAAGAGAAGGAGAATTTTATTCTTAGCACATATTTATACCCCCCCCATGATATGGGAGAAGGGGGAGGTCCTCTAGGAATTTGGCATAATGGGATTGGTCCAAGAAGAAGGAGGGAGGCGTGCTAGGCTTTGAGAGCACTAAGGAGGGAGGCATGGTACCTGGAATCAGACACCGCCTCATGGGGCTGTGCCCCACCTCCACATAGGACTGGCCTGAGCCTCTGAACCTCTCATCCCTCAGGTCCTCCCACATGCCTTGAGCTGCATTCCTTGCTTCTAGAGGCTTTTTAACCCTTACAGTAGACATCACATCACTCTGGATTCCTGCACTGCCCCTATACTTGGCCATCTGCCCCTGTGCCTGATTGACCTTTTCAACAGTTTTCCCAAAATATCTTCTGCTGGAAATTTATTACATTCTGAATATTTATGAATTCTGTCACTCAAAATCAGTTCAGAGGCTTGATCTGGTGTTGATCTGATGGAAGTCAGGGAAAGCTCAGAGAAAGACCTCTCAACTCTCCATCATTTGGCTTTGCCTCCCAGAAAATGTTCTTAACCTCTGAGCTTTTAAAATTTATATTTTGATAACTCTATTTCAATATAACTGACTTAATTTGTAATCCTATATATTTTATTTTATACATTTAAAAACATTATTGTGAGAAGCATCCATAAGGCTTTATCAGACTGCCAGAAGGGCCCATGACCTAGAAAAAAATTTAAGAGAAAAGTTGCCAAGATAACAAAGAGATTCAAAATGCTGTTCTATGAAGAAGTATTTAAGGAATTAGAGGATTTGAAGGGAATATGACAAAGTTTTCCAAATACCTGAAGGGTTTTCATTTGAAAGAAGCATTAACCTTTAATCATTGAAAACTGAAGGGATGCCTATCAATTGGGGAGTGGTTAAATAAGCTATGGTATATGGTTGTGATGGAATATTCTTGTGCTCTAAGAAATGATATGCAGAATCTGGCAAGATCTACATGAACTAATCCAAAGTGAAGTGAACAGAACCAGAAGAACATTGTACACAATAGCAGTGATATTGTATAATAAAAAAATTGTTAATATCTTAGATATTCTCAGCAATTGCAAAGGATGAATCATGAAGCATTCTATCTGCTTCCAAGAAAAAAACTGAGATAGTCTGAATATAGACTGAAACATACTATTTTCACTTTCTTTCTTTTATTCTTTTTTGTTTTATAATTTGAGTCCTCAAAATTGACAAAATGATTAATATTAAAATGTTTCACATGATTGCATATGTGTAACATGTATCTCATTGTTATAATTTTAGGGAAGGGAGAGGGGAGAGAGGAAATAAGGATAGAATTTGGATCTCAGGAACTTCAAAAAAAAATTGAAAATTTGTTTTTACCATATAATTGGGAACATAAAATTATGTGTGTGTATATGTGTGTGTGTATGTGAGATAAAGAGAGAGAGAGAGAGAGAGAGAGAGAGAGAGAGAGAGAGAGAGAGAGAGAGAGAGAGAGAGAAGAGAGAGAGAAAGCCTTACAGATTCTAAGAGAAAAGCTAGGATCAAAAGATTTAAATTATAGAAAGATTCTGTGTCACGATAAATAAAATCTTTCTAGCCATTAGAATTATCTAATAATAAAATAAGTTGTCCCAAGAGTATAAAGTTCCCTATCACAAAAAATATTCAAACAGTGAAGATTATTTGTCAGGGTGATTCATGCATTGGTCAGGGGATCAGACAATGACCTCTAAGGTCGTTTATAAAGCCAAGATTCTTTCCTCCTATGTTAATAAAACTTCTGCCTAGCATTCCAGTTATTTTATTTGTAATTTGGAATGTTGAGTGAACTGAGCGAACAGTTAAGTGAACTGTCAAAAAAAGAGTTCTGGGGTGGGAGCTTAAATCAAGAGAAGTATGATAACCCTAAAATATGTTTGTTCTTTTGTGACCCAGAAAGCTTTGGCACAAAACTCACATATATAGCTACTGGCTATCAATGAAGCCCAAGGTCTCCCATTGCTCAGGGCCATCTCCATCCATTCTATCTTGCCATTGGACCCAGATAGCTCTAGAGGGGAAAGTGAGGCAGATGAGTTTGTATAGCCCTCCTTCACTTAAATCCAGTTCACTAGTATGTTATGATATCCCTTCCCTGAAATCATGGTTCTCTTCAGTAAATAAGGACAAACAAGAAGAACCCTAGCAAGGAGTAGAGATCTTTAAGAAATCAACTCTCAGAATAGGAGGGGAAAGGATGATCTTGGTTAGGGTGACATTGGGTTCATAGTGTATTTCCAAAAAAAATTATTTGAAATGTGAAATCACAGAATATAAACAACTTTTAATTTCAAATATATTTCAATCTCTTCTTGCCTTTGAGTCTTTGTCCATCAAGCCTAGAATGTTTCCTCTCCTCACCTCAATCTCTTGAAATCATTTGCTTCCTTCAATAGTCAGTTCAGTGACTATTTCTTAGAGGAAGACTTTCTTGACCATCTAATTTTTAAACATTTCTGCTCACATATTTTTTGGTATTTATTTAATATATATTTTATATTTACTTATTTGTCTAAATGTTGTATCCTGCAGGATGCCAACTTCTTGAGTGAAAGAACTATTTAGTTAATAACAATAGCTAGAATTTAAAGGTGCATTAAGCTTTAGAGAATACTTTACATGTGTTATATAGTTTGATACTCACAATAATATTGTGATGTAGGTACTATTATTATCCATATTTTACAGATGAGATTTAAGTGACTTGTGCAGAATAGAGCAGCTAGTGTTCAAGGCAAGATGTGAACTCAGATCTTCCTGTTTCTAAGTTTTGTACTTTATGTTTTTCCCATTCAATCTGAAAAACATTTATGAAGTGCTTATTTATGTATCTTTCTTATTCTGGGTTTTGATTATGCAAAGGCAAAATTGAAACTGTCTTTGTCCTCAAGGTGTACATATTATTCCCATATAAAAATAGAAATTATTTTGAGACAAAGAGATCACTGTCAACTATGAGGATCAAGGAAGTTTTCCTGTAGGCAATGACATTTGAATTGTGCTTTGAAGGAAACTAGTGATTTTTGGAGCTGAAAGAAGTAAAGAAAGAATGTTTTAGAAACTTGTTTATGGAGATGAAATGGTCATGTATGGAGAATAACTAACAAGTCACTTTGAATGGTACAGAGAATGCATGAAATGGAGTGATAAAAAATGTGGAAATGTGTGTCCTTTCTGGACAGTTTTACATGCTCAGTCAAGGATTATTCTCTATTTTGTCACAAAAATAAAATGAAGATGTTTTAGTAGGAAAGTGCTATGACACAAGATCTGTGTTTTAGAAGTTTCAACTTGACCACTTTTTGGAAGATAGATTGGAAAGGGAGTAGAATTTAGAAGGGATCTATAATTCAAATGAGAGGCTCAGATTTCTTTAATGAGAGTAGAGATGATACAATTCAGTGAATAGAAATAATGGGACAAAAGTGAGAGGCAGAATGAGACAAACAATGGGTTAAAGTTGTGGAAGTAGAATTGAACCAACTAACTATTTGAATATAGGGATGAGGGACAGAGAAGAATTGGAGTTGACCCTGAGGTTCTGAAGATCACAGACTGGATAAATTATGGTACTCGTTTTATAAAGATTCTTTTAATAGTATTCGATTTTCCAAATACACACAAAGATAGTTTTCAACGTTCAGTTTTGCAAAACGTTGAGAAAGAAAAGAAAACGAGCAAGCAAACAACAATAAAGGTGAAAACACTATGTTATGCTTTGATCCAATTCAGTCTCCATAGTTCTCTCTCTGGATGGAGATGGCATTTTTCTTCACAAGTCTATTGGATTACCACATTGTTGAAAAGAGCTAAGTCCTTTACAATTGATCTCCAACAGCAGGAAGTGGAAGGATGAGGTTTTAGGGAGGAGGAATAGAAAGTGTTTTGTTTTGGGCATGTTGAATTTGAGATACCTGAGGGATATTTAGTTGGGAATAGACAGCAAGTAATTGGTAGGAGAAATATAAGAACCAAACATATAGATTTGTGAGACCTACACTGATGATATTATCAAGGAGAATGTAGAAAGAGAAAGAAACCCAGGTTGGAATCTTAGAGGACACTCACTATTAGCTTGATTTGCAAAGATGAAAATCAAGTAAAAGAGGCTGAAAAGGAGCAGTGAGAGAGGTAGGAAGAGACTTAGAAGAAAATTATTGTTATGAAAACCTAAAGAAGATCAATAATCAATAGTGTCAAATGCTTTGGAGATATCAAAAAGGATGCATATTGATAAAAAAAAGTCATTGAATTTATTAGGTAAAATGATAAACACTAGAGAAATTTATTTGAAAACTGTCCTCCTTTTATCTCATCACAATGTGAAGATACATTTTCACATAGAAATAAAGAATTATAGAGGTAAGGGAGATATAGTGAGTACAAATGCTATAATCATTGAATATGGTACTGCAGAGTGTGTTGATTTTATGATTTTTTAGTAATTAAAAGAATATAGTGCAAGCAGACAGAAACAATTAAAATATCAAGGAATCATAATCAGTCTTAACCAAGCACCTCACAGCTTTCACCTTAAAGGATCAAAGGGCCTGGAAAATGACATTCCAGAAAGCAAAAGAGCATAAAGTGCAGCCAAAAATCAACTACCCATCAAAACTAAGCATTATTTTTCAGGGGAAAAGATGGACATTCAATCACATAGAGGATTTTCAATTATTTTTGATGAAAAGATCAGACCTGAACAGAAAATTTGGCCTTCAAATACAATATTCAATAGAAGCTTAAAACAGTAAAAAGGGAAGAAAAAATTATTTTAAAGGTTAAAATGTATATATTCCTACATAGGAAGATGACATATGCAACTCTTGAGAAGTGTATCTTTGTTAGGGGTATACTTAGAGAGTGTAGGTAATATATGACTTTATTATGATAATATAAAAAAGAAACTAGGGTTGGAAAAGAAATTGTACTGGAAGAAGAGGAGAGGATAGGTAAAATGGAGTAAGTTATATCACATAAAGAGGCAGAAAAGACATATTGTAGTTGAGGGAAAGAAAGGAGGGTATGAGCATTGTTTGAACCTTAATATCATCAGATTTGGCTCAAAGAGAGAATATATTGCATATTTAGTTTGATACAGAAACTTGTCTCATCCTACAGGGAAGTAAGAGGGGAAAGGGGAAAGGAAAGTGTGAGGCTAATAGAAGGGAGAACAGAAGTAGAAGGGGAAAAGGATAAAAAAAGGGAAGGGGATGAAAATAAAGGGCAGATGAGGGAAATGGTGGTCAGAAACTAAACATTGGTGAGAAGGGAAAGGGTAAATTAGAGACATAAGTATAACTTGGGAAAAATAGGTTGGTGGGAAATAGTAATTTTAACTGTGAATGTAAGATGAATTATCCCATAAAACAGAAGCCATAGAAGACTGGATAAAAAGCCAGAATCCTACAATATATTGTTTACAAGAAACACATTTGAGGCAGAGAGATACATACACACTAAAGGTAAAAAGCTGGAGCAGAATCTGTTATACTTCAACTGAAGATTTAAAACATATACATATATATATATGTGTGTGTGTGTGTGTGTGTGTGTGTGTGTGTGTGTGTGTGTGTATAATTAAAAGAGATAAGGAAAGAAATTAAAAGATACTATAGATAGTGAAGTTATATCAATACTAACCATATATGCACCAAATGGTATAGCATCAAATTCCTAGAGAAGTTAAGAGAACGGCAAGAAGAAATAAACAGCAAAACTATACTAGGGGGATTTTAACCTTGCTCTATCAGAACTAGATAAATCAAACCACAAAATAAACAAGAATGAAGTTAAAAAGGTAAATAGAATTTTAGATAAGTTATGTATGATAGAGATAATTGAATGGGGATAGAAAGGAATATACTTTTTTCTCAGTGGTTCATGGAATCTACGCAAAAATTGACTATAAAAGCCTCAAAAGAAAACTGTAACCATAATTAAATTTGTAATAGTAACTATATGGAAGCAGCTATGATCTTGTATTTCTACTGTCACTTCCTTACTTGGAAACAAATTGCTCTTTCAAGAAACAAAATTCCTTTTATACTTTATTGGAATAGAGAAATAAGTACAATTTTCAAGCCTTATGTAAGGGAAAACAAAGACATGGCTTGAATCTCAGTTTAGTGCATCTCTTCCCATTCTAGCCATTTTTCTATATCTCCCTTTCTTATTCTGTTCTAATCGTTTTCTTCTTTCCTGGATTAATGGGGACCATACATTCAGCTGATGCAATATTCAGATGGACTTTGGAGCAAGTGCAAGACATTCTGTAACTGATTCTGGTGGCCTATTCACATGGCAAAGAGGGGACTGAGAGATACAGAAATGTTTAAGTGAGAGGCATAATAATGTAAAGAGGTAAAGGACAAGTGAATATGAGCCTCTGGATTTTTTTTTTTTTTTTTGCTTTTTTGTATTTTTTTTTTAGTTTTAGGTAAAGGAGTTTTGGAGACAGTTAATATCTTATGTACTGAAATAGGCCAGAATGATGAACCACCAGAAGTTCAGGAGCTGTGTGTGATTCATGTTGGGTTTTGTGGCCAACCAACCTTAATTCTGTAGGAATGACCTTCAGGACTTTTGTCAAAAATCAAATCCCTGAAGAATGGCTTCAAGATCTAGATCAAAGATAGTTGAGAAGAAAATTCATTTAGTGACTATGCTACAGTTAGATTAAACTTTGTGGGAGCAATATTTACAATTACTTTAAGTTTGAACCCATTTTCCTCAGAGACTGAAGTACCATAGAGGAGATTGTGCTCCCCAAGAGTTGGCGAAAATGTTCATAATTATGTGCTTCTTATATCTATGAAATAAATGGTTCTTCATAAAAGTTCACTGATGTTAATTGGTTAAATGGAACTGCAGAGCTAACCACTAGTAGCTAACAATGGAAAAAGCACATTACAATGGAGGTTACAGTTCATGGAATTAGAAAAAAGATACATAAGCCTTGGAGGTGGTCTCTAGATCTCTAATTGGAAGATTCAGCTAACCCAGCTTCAGGAAACTGACATGTTAAATGTTCATATAGGTTAGAAAAGCAAGTCCAGAGTTTGGACATTTTGAAGGTATGGGAAGGGATAAAGGATCTTAGACTAGTTGAATCCTGTGATTTCTCCTAACTTTAAACGTCTATAGTCCTATGTAGGTTGTGTTTTTTTTTTAACATTAACAAGTTATGCATATCTAAATGGTCATTTTACTGCAACTTTCACAAATCTTTTCAAATTAGAATATCTTATAATTAGGTTTAATGATAATAAAATAGCAGTATTAACATCTTTTCCATGGAGATTTATGAAATTGTTCATGAATCTAGTATTTTCATTTAGACAACTTTCATGACATTTTATTTTAGGACACTTTAAAAAATCTGATTACAATTCCATGTCTAACATTGGAATGCAAACTATGGAAGATAATATTCTTTTCTGAGATCCCAGATTCAGAATTTTTTTAAAACGTCTGTATAATAGATTTGTGAATAGAAAAGTCACAACCTTATTCATATTTATCATGGAATCTGGACCAGAGTTCAAATAATAAACCCCAAGGAGAAAACATCATTGTTTAAGAACATTTTATTTCTTCTAACAAAGTATGTCATGTCACTTCTATAAGATTCTCTCACACTCTGCACTGTTCTTAGTTCTATCCTAATGAGATATGGAAGTAATGACTTAAAAAATAACCTAAGCATAACACATAGACCTATCTGCTGCCCAAGCACCCTCATGAATTTTTATAGGGGTTATACTGGTGAGAAATCCTCAGAGTGAACAATAAAAATGTTTCTAGGAGAGATAGGAAGGAATAAAATAATATAAAGGAATAAAAAGGGAATAAAATAAAGGAAAAAAGGAATTAAAAAATAAAATAAAATAGCACAAAGACCAAACTTTCAAATATAAGTCACAATGGGAGAAAATGCTCTAGATTAAAAGCATATGGGTTCAAATTCTACCTCTCACTATTATTATCTTCATGTTTTGGGCGAGTCAGTCTTAGTGAACCTCAAGTTCCTAGATTCTTTCTAAGGTTCCTACCCACTCTAACCACCTGATCTTATCAATGTGAAAAGTTTCTTCATTGAATTCCTATTTCAACAGATGCCCTGGATCTTTGAGAATAAAGTCAGAAGTGAGATTCAACCAAGTTGTAAAGATTTGAGTATGGGTCAAGAATTGGACTCAGAGCTATAGTCGTCTTCAGACCTCTGGCAAATATCACAGACTGTGACTGAAGCAAGCAATTCAAAAGGAACCCTCATTTCATATATGCAAGGACAGGTAGAGACCCCAGAACACCAAGAAGAAACCTATGGGGAAAACTCTCTATCCCCAACCCCAGTGGGCCATGTGATAGCTTCTTATTTTATTCAGTCATGTCGGAGAACTAGGTGTTAAAGACTAATGAGAAGAAACTGCTATCAAACCCTTATTGAAGGTGGGATAGGGTAGGGATAAGAGCTTTGTCCTCACTGTGCCTTTCATTCCTTCTACCTTTTGGGGTGTTTTTCCCCAGTCCATCACTTTTGAAGTGCCTACAATGTCTTCCTTACTTATCTTGAGTTCTTGGTGAGTCAAATCAATTTTACACTTTGTTACTGTCAAGTTTTTTGTTGCTTTGCTTTTCACTGATCACACTTTGCCAAATTCTTGACCCTAAAGTATGACTACTCATCTAGAGTTTATTCTTATTCATATGCTGCTGAACGGAACTAGAGAAAATCATGAAAATAAAGTTCTAGAGTTCATTAGGAATTTATTTTTATCTAGTCTGAATTGGGCCTCTCTCTATAACAAGGCAATCATTCTATTCTTGCCTGATCAATTCACAGCCAAACCCTATAGTGGAAGTTTTAAGTTACCTCATTGCTCTTCAAAACCCACATAGTACTCTCTTCTAAATTTTTCTGCTAAAGGCCACACACTTCATAATTTTCTGAAAAAAACTGAGACTATTCCCTGAGGCCATTTTTCCTCTTTCTTCATTTCATATTACTCAGAAATTTTTCCCCATTATCTCTGTCTTTATTCTGACCTTCATGAAGAAATGATGCTTTTTTTTGTCAAGGTAAGGGCAGATAGGTGTTGTAGTGGTGTGAGGATTAAGTCTAGATTCAAGAAAAACTGTACAATAGCAAATATAAGGCATTTGATCATGACCAAAATAATTTAAAGGAATTAATATTAATAATATTAATATTAATTATATTTCTACTGTCCTGAGTCAAAATTTTTTTCAAAAATTTTGACACATAATTGATACATATGTACATATATATATGTGTGTATGTGTGTTTATAAATACCTATTGATTACACTAGTGAGTATACTCTTCTCCAGGCTGCTCCACTACTGTCTTTTCTACTCAGACTACCACTTCCCCACAAGTAATCTGGACTCTTTCTCCTGGGCATTTTGGCTCTGATATAAGAGCTTTAGTTTAATCTTGCCAAAACCAGGTTGCCATGACCAGTTCCACGTGATGGCAACCAGTGAATATCTTTACCCCTTCTCCCCACCCACTTCTAGCTCTCTTTTATATGTCTTCTTTGCCTATTAGAAGGCAAGGTCCTTAAGGGCAAGCCAGGGACAGTCTTATTTGCTTATATTTCTATTCCTAGAATAGAGCACAGTACCTGTCTAAAAGTAAACACTTTACTAATACTCTTCTCTCTCATGAATTACTTTTGGCATACAGTAAATTAATAAACTGTCATAATACAATCAAAAATTTACAGCTAAGAGATTTAAGAAATAACTAAAGAATATGACTTTTTCCTTAAAGAAATGGGAAAATTTTGGGAGGAAGGAGAAAATAATGTAGAGTATTGTCCTGGAATCACTGTTAAACATTTTTTATTGTGCAGAATTGTAGCCTTTTACAGTACATGCAGGATAAAAAAGTGTAAAATATATCAGTAAGCATCTAGTATTGTAAATGTCTTGGATCAGCAGTCCATTTTTATTAGGTACTACAGATCTATGTGAAACAGACATCTCTTAGGATAAACAGTTTATACATAAAATCAACAAAGCTAATTCCAAAGTGATTTCCATCATATGAAGATAAAATATTTTATGTTTACATTCTTGACATGTGTTCTTATACTGCAAAATATCTAAAATAGTACACTTTCAATTATGTACATAATAAAAAAGTAAAACTCTATCCATGCCAGTGTCTGTTTTTATTTTTTTTTTTTTTTTTTTTTTTTTTTTTTTTTTTTTTTTTATTTTTATTTTTTTTTTTTAATTTTTTATTTTATTTTATAATTATAACATTTCTTGACAGTACATATGCATGGGTAATTTTTTACAACATTATCCCTTGCACTTACTTCTATTCAGATTTTTTCCCTTCCTCCCCCAACCCCCTCCCCCTGATGGCAAGCAGTCTTATATATGTTAAATATATTACAGTATAATTTAGATACAATATATGTGTGTAGAACCGAATTTTTTGTTGCACAGGAAGAATTGGATTCAGAAGGTAAAAATAACAGTTTACATTCATTTCCCAGTCCTTTTCTGGATGTAGCTGGTTCTGTCCATCATTAATCAATTGGAATTGGATTAGCTCTTCTCTATGTTGAAGAAATCCACTTCCATCAGCATACATCCTCGTACAGTATCATTGTTGAAGTGTATAATGATCTTCTGGTTCTGCTCGTTTCACTCAGCATCAGTTGATGTAAGTCTCTCCAAGCCTCTCTGTATTTCTCTTGTTGGTCATTTCTTATAGAACAGTAATATTCCATAACATTCATATACCATAGTTTACCCAACCATTCTCCAATTGATGGACATCCATTCATCTTCCAGCTTCTAGCCACTATGAAAAGGGCTGCCACAAACATTTTGGCACATACAGGACCCTTTCCCTTCTCTAGTATTTCCTTGGGGTATAAGCCCAGTAGTAGTATGGCTGGGTCAAAGGGTATGCACATTTTGATAACTTTTTGGGCATAATTCCAGATTGCTCTCCAGAATGGTTGGATTCTTTCACAACTCCACCAACAATGCATCAGTGTCCCAGTTTTCCCACAGCCCCTCCAACATTCATCGTTATTTGTTCCTGTCATTTTAGCCAATCTGACAGGTGTGTAATGATACCTCAGAGTTGTCTTAATTTGCATTTCTCTGATCAATAGTGATTTGGAACACTCTTTCATATGAGTGGAAATAGTTTTAATTTCATCATCTGAAAATTGTCTGTTCATATCCTTTGACCATTTATCAATTGGAGAATGGCTTGATTTCTTATAAATTAAAGTCAATTCTCTGTATATTTTGGAGATGAGGCCTTTATCAGAACCTTTAACTGTAAAAATTTTTTCCCAATTTGTTACTTCCCTTCTAATCTTGTTTGCATTAGTTTTGTTTGTGCAGAAACTTTTTAATTTGGTGTAATCAAAATGTTCTATTTTGTGATCAATAATGGTCTCTAGTTCTCCCTTGGACACAAACTCCTTCCTCCTCCACAAGTCTGAGAGGTAAACCATCCCATGTTCCTCCAATTTATTTATGATTTCGTTCTTTATGCCTAAATCTTGGACCCATTTTGAATCTTAGTATGTGGTGTTAAATGTAAAATTTAAAAAATAAAATAAAAAGTTAATAGGTTTGTAATTTATGTGCCAGGGGAAAAATGGAAGCTGCAATTAGTCAAGCAGTTTTCCAAAGTATATATGGGGTGTGGAGAGAAGAAAAAAACATCCTATAAGCACAAATAACTCAAAAGGCAAAAGCATGCTATCAGCACTAGGAACAAAGCTTTCTACGGTACCAGGCAGCTTTCCGTACAATTCAGGTTAATGGTGAGATTCCTCAGTTTGGGTTCAGAAGGAGCTGAACTTATTCCAGCAAAATTACCTTGATACCTTTTTCCCCCCCTTTTCCTCCTCCCCACTCTCTGCCAAAGCTTTTTGTCAGCCTTTAAGAGGCTTGTCTCTAAACACAGTAATGTTTGGATATGGGCAAAAGCTCCTGGGGCAGGGGTGAGTTGGGGTATCACAGCATAACAACATGTTGCACATGCTTTATTTTGAAGGGGTCACATTTTGCAACACTTGACAGTCTCACATAATAGATTCCATTAAGACATCACTTCCTGATGCCTATGGATCAGCTAAAAGAGCAGGACAATGTCGACCTGCTAAATCACCCTTGTGATGAATTAGTTTGGACTCAGCAAAGCGTGAATATTCCTGAAAATAAACTGTGAGCTAAACAGCATGCTGACCTTGCTTAGCTGGTAAAAGACTCTGAAAGCTGGCTTCAGCCACTGACAGCTCAGAGTGGACCTGGTCCCAGTTATCCACCTTGATTCTCTTCCTAGGACTGACCCTGACTTAACTTGATAGGAACAACTGGAGAGAAACTGCAGGATAACAGCACAGACGTTCCCTTAGGTAGGCACTGTAGCTCAGACTCAGAAACAGGCTAGGAGAACAAGGTAATGTGATTTTCTCACTTTGATCTTCACTAAAGCTGCTGACCTTCTAATAAAAGCTGACAAATAGGCAGCATTCAAGAGGGAGATTATGAAGGGGAAAAAACAGGAAGGCACTTCATATGTCTCTTTCATGAGGATAATAAACATTAAGGTACAGAAAATACATAGGTCAAAATTTCAAAATCAGTATGGCATTAGTTGGGTAGCATGAACGTAGGAGATTAGTTAATTCTTGTCAACTCCATCTCTTGTCTGTTGGTAGACAAAATCAGACCATTTAAGTGAACAGCTGCAGTCCACTGACAGACAGTGGACAATGGAAAAAAAGAACATTTATTAAAGACCTGCCAACATACCCTGTATATTCTGCAGTAGTAGCTTAAAACTCTGCCCACAATACAATGATCAACATTCTAGTGTGGGAAAGCACTTTATTTTTTATTTTGTAGTTCTTCTTATATTAACGTCAATTTCTCTTACAAGAATGAACACTCCTATCTGTTTGTCTCTTAGTGGAATGATATAATACATGCATATGGAATGGGAAATTAGGAGTTAGGGGTGATTTTAAAAAATTCAGATTGCCAAGAAGTACAGAAGACTTTCCAAGATGGATAAATGGTAAGAATGAAAATCAAACAAGTGATTTTCTTTGTTCTGGGTCAAGATACTAAGAGCTTGCTGTTGTACAAGCAACTGGAAACTTGAAATTGGCACCAAGAAAATAAAACAAAAAAGAATCAGGTGGATTTTTCTCCTTGGAATGTCATTTAAATTTCCTTTTGTACGCTGATCCGGATCTTGCTGAATATTTTGCCCACAGCCTCAAAGAGTGGGTCACAGAAGGTGTGGATGCAGATTGAATAGATCCGGCCGATACACTGGATCTCAATCAGGTAGCTCTTGATACATGGCACAACTGCCCAGATGTGCAAGAAGGAAAGAATGGCAAAGTAAATGCCCCAGATGAGTGCCATTGGTATGCCGAAGAGTGTAGTGAGCAAGCGGTAAAACCAGTATTTTGTCACAGTGAAGGTGGTAAAGCTCGCCTTCCAGATCCCATCAAAGCTGTGTGTTCCTTCTGGTTCTGCTATTACATCTTCGAAATCAATCTAGAATGAAGGAAGAAAACAGTAACTTAATTAAAAAGCCAAAAGGTAAAGACCTATAGCACTTATAATGTGTTCTTCCATCATCTTTGCCCTTAAGGACTTTTCAATCCTACTTCCCACATGTTAAATAGCAGCTAATAATGCAAAACATGGTTTAAAGCAGTCCTTTGTTAATTGATAAATAAATAGGTGATCTTTCAATCTGGGCCATAAGTACAAAAGATGGAGAGATCATGGAAAATGGGAATGTCTGGGACAATTTTTTGGGGTGGTGAAACTCAAGTCAGACCTTGATGGTTAAGAATTTGTATAAGCAGAGATGAAAGGAAAGGTCACTTCTAGAATAATAGGAACAGAAACAGAGGCAGGACCAGGACACTTGGGTTTGGAGGAAGGCTGAGGAATGGTAACAAATAGTAATATGGCTAGAGAATAAAGAGAGTAATAGGAATGTAGGCTAGAATGGCAAATTGAAGACAGGCTATAGATAGCTTTGAATGACATAGAAGTCAATGACAATGATACACACAAGTTAAGCAGTTTGAAGCAGGAGGAAATGTAAGTATGTAAGTATGATGACCATGAGAATAGTTAAAAGAGATTGAGATTACAAAGGAAGACATGACAAAAAAAGAGAAAAAAAAGAGAGTGAAAAGTCATAAATGATGCAAATTTCAAGCCAAGGTGATGGAAAAGCATGAAGAAGAATCCATGTTAAAATTTTCTATTGGTAAGGTTAAAACATGAATTTATTTGTTAAACAAATATTTATTAAATTCTTATTATATGAAGAGCATATATCACTGGAGAGAGATATTATTTATAGGATATTTAATAAAAACTTACTATATGACAGAAAATGATAAATTAGAGTTTCCTCTCTGTAGAATCTTACAAATAATCTGAGACTCATAAGAAGGTCTACAAATTTATACAGAATAAGCCAATAATTCCATCTGAGGAATCTTCTTGAAAGACAGACTAGACCATCAGTAGTCTCACATATAAGGCTTAACACTTAATAAATATTATTCATTTGTCATCTAGATGCTTAAAGTTTTAACATTTTTTTTAAATCACACACTTTGACATTATAATCCCCGAGAAAAAGTTAAGCCATTGGAAGCCTAAGTAGCTGGCAATGAAATTATATTCAGACCTTCAAACATTCTGCCAGGACATTCAAGGATGCTTCTATATCTCATTATAGGAGTTCTTAACTTCAAGTCTGGAGACAGATTTCAAGGAGTACATGGTCTTGAATTAGAAAAAGTGCATCTTTATTTCAACACTCCTGGCTTCCTTTATATTATGATGCATATTTCATTCATTTAAAAGCATTTAAGATCAGATAAAAGGATCTCTTTTAACTTGATTCTTCTATACTTCAAATATTCTTTATAGCTTTAACTCTTTTCCATTCTTTAATGTATCAGAGGAAAATATGGATTTCTTTCTTGCTAAGGCTAATTCCATCACATCTTTCTTTGATTCCATTTCCCCCAATAATCATCCCTCCTTTCTACTAAATTTCCATCTCTCTGTCTCCTTAGAAGTGGTCTCCACTACACTGCCAAAGTGGTCCATGACACAAAAATGTTTAAAAATGTTTGGTCTCATAAGTTGCTGTCTCTTCAGTCTCTAATTCATCTCAGTCCCAGAATGGAGAGGCTGGAGGCCTACAATGATCTTCCCCCTCCTTTTTTTTTTTAATGAAAACAGGTTTATTTGTCAGTGAAAAACTAGACATGGAGACCTCAGAGAGGATAATGAATTTGGAGAAAAAACCAAGCAGTCATTATAAAACCATCTTTAAAAGAAGTATTATTTAAATTTGAAAAAGATATGTCACTTCTCACATTTCTATGTTTCCATGACATGTTGTTCTCTTTTCTAGATATTGAAAATCCAATATATAGAAGTGTTTATTACATAAATGGAACTGAAACATATTAATTGGATTAATATGGATTTGGCAACAAATCCATAACAACTTACTACTTTTATTCTTTTCCATAATGGATAACTAACTTAATCTTTCTGGTTTTAGTTTCCTTACCTGTGATTGTATGACTTCTAAGCCTATTTTTAGATCCAAATTCCCATGGACCTATGAATAGGCTAAATTAAATTTAATAAACATTTGTTAAGCACTTTTTATTGGTAAGGTACTAAGTAACCCTTCAAAGAGCTTATAATCTAATGCATTGAGAAAAATGTGGGCAGGAAAAGATAGTGGTGAGGAAGTGGGGTTCTTGGGAGGGGCGGGGTAGGATGTAAACCAGGGACTGATTTAGTTTGCAGTGTAAAGTATGTGAAAAGTAAATCTGGAGCTAGAATAAGAAAGTATAGATAGTAGAGGGCATTGAATGCCAGAATATGAAATTTATACTTTATTTGGTAAGTAGTAGAGAGCCACCAAGATTTTTTTAAAACAGAAAAATAATATGGTAAAGGCAATGGATTAGGACATTTGTGCAGTGGAAGAAGTCTTTAAGCAAAGTCTCTAAGGAGAAATTATGCTTCAGGCAAGGGTTAGAGTAGATGACTTCTCACCCCAACTCAAAGATGTTACTATTTTAGACACTGGGAAAGATGAATAAAGCATGGTCCCCACACTCAGAGAAAAATGAATTAACCTATTTTAAGAAGTTTTTTTTCTTTTTTTAGAATAATGGAAAGAATGCTGAATTTTTGTTCAGAAAATAAGGGGATCTTAGCCCTGCCACTTATTAGATCAGACTTTCATGAATCCCTGTCACCTTACTTCACATTTTGGGAGTGAGTTTTCTCCTCTGTAAAGTTGATCTGTGAAGTCCCTTTCAGTTCTACTATCTCATGAACTATATTGTGAGTTCCAATAGCCAAATAATTTATCACCTTGTAGGCAAGCTTTAAATGATATGTCTCTTTGTACTTAAAGAGATTGATTCTTGGGTGGGAGACATTAGAACTATATTCAAAATCTTCCAAGTTTAAGCTAACCTGTTAGAGCTTTCATGACCTTAGGGTAGGGTTTTTTTAGAACAGTCACAATTTCATTAAGTCACTTAAGGTCTTCTTATATTTCAGGTATTCAGAAAGAAAACCTAAATATTGTCATAATCAATCAACAAGCATTTACTAAGATCTTACTAAGTATCAGGTATACAGAAAAAGACAAAAATACTATTCCTGATCTGAAAGTACTAAAATGCTAATGAAGAAGACAGTATGTTAATAACTATGCATGGAATGTCATGGGTCAAGTCTCTGGAGCAGTAAATGTCAATAGGGATAGAGAAGTGAAAATAAAGCAATGTAATTGGTCTCTTTAAATACACACGCGCACACACACACACACACACACACACACACACAGAGAACTTATTCAACCAAAATAGTGCTATCCTTCTATTATAAAAGACTATATACTTTCCCCAACAATAGTTCTACTAGTTTAAGGACTTGCTGACTTCCCTTTTTGAAAATGTCCAACACATCAATAAAAAAAAAAAAAAAATCAATTTGACTTCTTTTCCAGAGCTCACATTTGTTCAAAAAGAGTACCATCTAGTTTGGATCTAAATAACGACTGAATTTTACATAAAAACCTACTTCATCCACCAAAGATGAATATTTGTCACCCTTGAGAATATTGCTAATAATATACTTTAGTCTTTGAAAGAAACAGATCCCTGCTCCCCCCCCCAAAAAAAAAAAAAAAAAAAGATCAAACAGTATCTTGACTGATGGCAACATCTTTGGGAATAAATGTTTAGTTTCCTAAGGGGATTATGAAGTATAACATTCATGTAGATGTTTAAATTTTTCTTTAAGGTCAACTAAAAAGATCTCTGTCTCAAATCTATTCCGCTGAATTTCAAATTTCTTTTTCTTTGTTCTTCCATCTTTTTTCCTTTTCCTTATGTCTCAGAGGAAATTATATCTTTCCTTCTTGTTGAGACTAATTGGAAATTATATCTTTCCTCCTTGTTGAGACTAATTCTATCACTTCTGTTTTTGATTTTATGGGACTCTTCCCCCCTTAACAGTCATCCCCTCTGTCATGAATGTCAATTTCTCCCTCTTACTAAACATATGTTCAGAAATCTCATCCTATGGGGAAAAATAAGTCTACAAAATTTCCCAAGCCTTGCCTTCCATAACATATTTTTCTTCATGTAGATCTCCTACATACTACAGGGGTGGTTCGGCATGAGGCTGTTAAAAAATGATCTTTCCATTTTATGAACATGTTACCTATGTACAGCTAGAATTATGAAAACCTAAAAAAGTTTTAAAAACCATTTGTACAAGGTGCATTCTGAAAGATATTCAGGAAACCTGTGCCTTATCTTTTATACTTCCATTAGCAGCAATTCTCATGAGCATACTGTCTAATTTAGCATCAATCTAGGTAAAGGATTCATACTTCAGCACTATGATAAAAGACACACTGCAGCCAATCTTGAATCTCTGTAAATTGTTTACACACCTGGATTTGGGGTTAACTTTAAGCAAAATTGTGAAGGTTTTGTTTCCCTTCATGCAACCCAATATTCCATCAATTTTTTTTAATATTATCCCTTGATCTCTGAGCTCCCATCTCCAATGGTGTCTTATTCAGATTTGTTCTTGTTAGCTAACACCACCTCAACTTATTTTATTTCCTTTACTTTCATACAATTTGCCCTCTGTCCCTTGGAATTCCCATTCCTTATTATATGGAATATGGTTAGTTAATTTAATTAACTGAATTCTGGTGTTGTACTGGATATGGGAAAATTACAAACACAACCAAGGACATGCTTATGAATATAGCTAAAGGCCAGTTGGGCCCTAGGATTTCCTAAGTATAGGAAACTCCTAGTGTGGAAACTCATCCATTTATGCAAATGGGCAAACTATTTGTATCTTATTCTCAGAGACTTGCCTGTAGCACTCAGTAATCATATGTTTTACTCAGGGCTCCATAATTAGCATGTGTTAGAAATGAGAGTTGAATCCAAGTGATTTTTCTCAAAACCTTCCCTCTACCATCCTAAAAAAGTCCTCTAATTAAGATATTATACTTATTTAACAGAGAACTTTCTAATATCTCAACTCAAAGGAGTTACCAAAATGGCAGTAATTTCAAAGTTTCTTGGGGCAGGCAGGGAGGATTTTAGCACCCCCTTTTGAGTATAGACAGCTTTGCTAGAAACAGTTTCTCTGCTCATCTGTATCAAAAATAGGGCATCTCTTTATCGTTTGCTAAGAGACTGACCATTACACATACCACTTGGTAACTTGGCTTAGGAACAGCTATGTAGGAGGTTACAATGCCCTTTAGTGGAATGCCTTCATTTTCAGTACTATAATTTATAGAACACAGTGCCCCACTGGCAAGAATCAGTCTACAATTCTATGAGATTAAAAGAATGAATGTGTTCTTATGGCATTTCTTTGTTTTTAGAGATGATTAAAAAGAAATTAACAATTTATACTTCTGGTCTTTATAAATGCCATCAAATACCTTTGTGCAACATACTGGCTCATGATAGTATAATTCAGACGCACATGTTACCAAAATCTAGCAGTGGACGTCAAGGAAAATAATCTATCTTGGTATGTTTTGATAATATTTGGCCAATGTGGTAAATCTTAGAAGATTGCATCCTGTTAAATCCATTTGAAGGCAATATTTCTTTAAAATGGTTTATATGTGAAGAAGAATGAAAAAAAAACAGAATCAGCCCATTTTTCATTGTCTTAGAATCTGGATATTCATTTCTGAATAAGGAATGTTCAGGAAGGAAACAAAGTACAGTTGGGATTTTCACTGATGACTTAGACCTGCACAATCCATCTCTATGGGAAAAGATTTTTTTTCCAAATGATGGTAAATTGCAACTGTAGGAGAGTTATAGATCATATACCAAAACCCTTTAATTTTATTTAGGTAGACAGAATATTACTGCCAGCTGCTACAGTAGGTGTGCCTCTTGCTATCTGAAAATTTCAAGTGGATTATCTCTGTTAAATATTTAATTTCATGCGCTTTCTCCCTCCATGTAGAATGCTTTTGGGTTACTTCCTGCCATCCCCACACCAACTGTTGTTTGGTAAATATATTCAGGAAATATAAATTAAAATGAGTATTCTATTCAACATATCTTATTAGGATGCTAAACCTGCTACAAAATAAATATTTTACTGTGTTGATATGTGTTACTCTCCTAAATAAATGAAAACAATTATTATTATTGCTATCAATATGCTGCTGTTCTGTAGAAATGAGGACAATTATTATTGGTATTTACGTGTTACTTTCCTAAATAAGCGAGAATGACTATTGTTATTATTGCTATGAATGTATTAGTCTCCTATATAAATGAGAACTATTATTATTATTATTATTATTATTATTATTATTATTGCTATTTATGTGCTGTGGGCCTATGTAAATGATTATTGTTATTTCTGCTACCAATGTGCTGCTTTCCTATGTAAATGAGAATTGTATTATTATTATTGCTATCAATGTATTGCTCTCCTAAACTATTTCTCCTTATAAATTTACACATAGATATGTATGTGTCTTTATACACACATAAATAAGGATTTATGTACATATACATGTGTACTTACATGCATAATATGTGTAGATATACGTATCCTTCCATTTAAAAAAGTTTTCTGCACCTATGTTTTAACTCATAGGAATGGGCAATAGGAATTTCTGGCCCTTTGACAAGAAGACTTTTTGGTACCCTTCAAACTACACTAATGTGTATGACTGCCTACTCTGTTTACTAATAAGTCTGAGTGTGGATTCTGACAAGTATAATTAGTTCATTGTTGGCAAGTAGAACAGCATTAGATCTCATCACCATTGTACACACAATGGTCAAATACACAAAAACTACTGAAGCCCCAATGGCTATATGTCATTATTGAATGTTGCATTATAATAGTGACTCCCAATTATAACTCTTGCTGATTGTATTCTAGGTTTTAAAGATAATTACCAGTTCTCCTTGATACAAAATGAGTGAAAAAATAAATTATTACAGGATACTAATACTTTTAAGATTTAAATCATATTTATCTTATAATAACCATGAGCATCATTCTCAGGTTTCAGGCCTTTTTCAAATTTTTAAAAACTATTCTCAGTGAAACGGTTATTCTGGCTTCCTGACTATTTTTATTTATCATGATTTAAGGCAAGTAATACTTTTTGCTTTTCTTTTTTTAAAGGTTTTCAAGGACCATAAAACCCAGGCTTGGTTAGTTCTAGGCCACAAGATAGCAAGCTTCTTTATAAACTTAAAGAAAGGAGTTTAGCCATTGTAATTATCATAAAAAGCATTTATGGGGTAATTCTTTGGATTTGGTTCTGTACAAAGTCTGCTACTTATCTTTTGTCACTGCCCTCGCTCCCTTTTCCTAGGCATCTGGTATCAATATGGTGACACTTTCTGTTGGTGAGTGTCATCAAATTGATAAAAAGAAACAAAGAGTGACCAATGGTATAAAAATAGGATAGGTGGGGGTCAGATTTTCTATAATGGGCCAGTGGAGAAAAAAAAAATAATAGCAGGATTGAGAGTGGAAAAAGTCAGCGTGGAAGTTGAGTTGGGTAGGCAAGGGTACAAATTAGTCCAATTATCCAGATCCACAAATGTATGTATGTATGTGTGTGTATGTATGTACTTAGGTGAATGCACTTGTGCTCATGAACATATGTAATAATTATCTTATGCATATGTATAGAATGACTCTAGACCTTCAAAAACTAAAAACTACTCAGGGATGAATTTCATTTACATCACTAGTCTAAACCTTGTTTTCTCCAAAGCATCAGCAATCAAGTAAGGTCTGGCTGAAGCCAGAGACCTCTTTAGCTATAGTCTGTGTTTACACTAAGGAATTTGTTATTCCACAACCTGCTGGGTGTGTCATGAAACAGATATGAACGATTATAACGCTAATGCAAATAAAAGCTCTTTCATTTCTAACAAGGACACAAGAAAAGGAAATGTCTTCACTGTTTCAGGGCAGCCCTTGGTCAGGATGCTCATTTGTTTGGCCCAAAGCTTTTAAACACTCTCGACTTCTGTTTGCTCTCTACAATGTACTTCCTGACTGCAAAAGGTCTTTTGTTTCCTACCATTCAGTTCAGTAAAGACAGAGTTACTAAGAGTTTTCATCTTACTTCATTGCATGAATATGTTCCCCTCCTTTGCTTTAGGTCTGTTTATTAAACAAATATTAAATGAATGAAATGAATCTTTGCAGGTTTGAACATAGTTTGGCATGTGGGGGAAATGATACTTAGCATTTACATTCTTGTGAGGTCTGTAGAAAGATAATTGCAGCTTCTAAAACATAACTAAAGCAGAAAGAGTAGGACACTGTTTGATACTTTAAAAAATTACCAGAGCCTTAAATAGGATTTTTTTAAATTGTAGAAAGCACTACAATGTGTGTCCTGCACAAAAAAAAAAAAAAAAAAAAGTCTGTTGGGACATGAGTGTGTATATGAGACCTTGTCAGGTACACGTAGACTAGAGGATATGGTTTCAAGACCACTGTAGAAGAAGAGCAGAGATTATACAGGGAAAGAGATAACCCCAGTAAATTGAAAAATTTGTAAGTACTTCTAGCATCCTCTATATTCAATGTCCTAGGGGTAAGCCTCAGTCAACCAACCCCACTTGCAACGGTGATAATTATTTAAAAGACATGATTTATCATAGATTATGGTAAGAATGGCATATCCAACTCAAATGCAACAAACATAGATTTTCAAATTATAAAATTACAAATTTTGTATTTATTAAAATATATATTATAAAGCTAGATTATAAAACTAGAGGTTTAATCACATTTGCAAGTTGGAATAAAATTTACTAATTATACTATCTGGGTAGTAAGTTTCTTTTGCATTCAGATAGTAATAAAGTCAGGGTAAAGGTAAAGTCAGGGATTTGATAGAGGGTTAGTGAAGGGAGGGTTGTTGCTAAGATATGGGAGGATTATTTCTGAGAGTGGGCAAGGGATACACTGAAAGAGAAGAAGCAAATCAACAATTGAACTTTAGAATCATTATTAGAAAAGGATAAATACTTCTTTAGACTTCTTTGCTTAAGTGAGAAAAGGAGGAAATAATTTGAATGATTTATTGCAGCTGTTAGAATTTGTATCATCTAATTGCTTACTTAATCCTATTATCTTAAACAACTTCTTACCTGGGAATACCCATTTTGGTATTAGTTGAATTATGTTTTTCCACATCCTCTTGTTTTGAATCCAGGGAATATATATATGTGTGTGTGTGTGTGTGTGTGTGTGTGTGTGTGTGTGTGTGTATGTATGTATGTATATATATATATATATATATATATATATATATATATATGATTATTTTTTTACTAAAATTCAACTTTTGGTCCTTGTACTAGTTGGGGGATATTTGACTATCATGACACTTCTCAAAGACAGGTTCAAAACTTGTCAATAGCATATTTCTATGTTTCTAATTTATACCACCTTAACACAATAATATCTACTTTGGAGTAGAGATAGTTGGGGCAACTCTGGAATCACAGTAATTCATAGGATCACAGATATAATATTTCATAGAATTCATTTCATGAATTTCATATTCAGTTCTTTTAATGTACTTGATTAATCAAGGGAAGTGATCAATTTGTTGTTTTTTACTTTATTTCAAAAACATAGGCAATATCTTCAAAATGATGATATTCCTGAGAACAGTGACATGGAAGGGGAAACGAAATGCTATTTCATTTACTTCCACAATTTTGTATAGGAATTTACTGGTAAGATATAAAAAACATAAGAGCCATCAATGCCAGATTTTATAAAGACCAGAAAGAAACAGACTCTTGAGGAGAGAAAAAAAGGAAACTCTGACTCAAAGTAACCCTGATGAAAAAGTAGGGGATGCATCAGCACTGCTTACTGCCTGTAACTCTGAGTCATCTGATCCTATTGCTTACAGATGGGCTGTAAAATGAAGAAAGGCCACACTGGTTGGTTTGTCTTTGACAACTGTCAGTTTTCAGAAGATTCTGAGCATTTAATCTTTAGCTATATATTTAAAGAAGATCCTTGCTTTAAGTGAAGCCCTAAGAGAATGGCCACTTCATCTTTGAAGGAACAAAGTTTTTTTTTTTTTTTTTTTTTTTTACTTTGCTTATAAAGAAATGGAAGAGAAATGTTGGGACCAAATTTGGAACAGAAACTCTTGCTCCATCTTTAAGAGCAAACAGCCCATTTGGAGGCAAGAGCAATAAAAAGGAAAACCACATAACTTTGAACTCAGATTTGGGCAAAAGATCAAGAGGGGAAATGAACTTCAATTATTTACTGTTGTGCAGTACCAAGTGTTTATTCACAGTATATTTGCAGTTTTAAAGCAGCATATGATTTACTAATGACTAGATGTCTTGACTGATAATTTCACAAAATCTTATAATTTTAACATGAAAAGTCTGTCTCTATAGGCATTGTCATTTATTGAAAGGATTCTAAGTCTGCATAATGATTGTGATAATATCAACAACAATAATAATGTTAAAGGCAATTCTCTATGCCCCTTTCCCTGATGATTTCATAACTTTGAATATTTTCTAGAATCCAATGTAAATAGAATAATGCAATCTTAAAACTTAAAGGAACTATAGTGATAACCTATTCTAAGCTCCTGATTTTACAGATAAAGAAATTGAAGCCCAAATAAGTTAAATGCTTTGCCCAAAGCCGCAAAGCTATTAAGTGCCAGATCCAGAGCTAAAACCCAAGAGACCTCCCAGCCCAATAATCTTTGCACTGTCATATATTACTCCTTGGTACATGATTTGCATTACTGCCAACTTAAATTAAGTGTGACTAAAGCAAACCAGCTCATCCTCCCCTTTGATTCCTTCCCTACATCCAATTGTAATGAAGAGAGGGAAACAAAATCATATCACAGACCTCCCAAGCAAGAAATCTTGAAATCATTGTCAATTTTCCTCAGTCTTTTACTCCAAAAAGACAATGTTTCCAAAATCAATTTAATTCATCAAATAATCAACAAGCACTTGAGAGCCTCCTATGTGCCAAGTTTGTTTCTGCCATTTTCCAAGTGTTCCTCTGTGCTCTTCATTAGCACAACAATGTTGTTACCTAGATCACTGCAGCATTTAATAGTTCTCCATTTATAGTATTTACTTGTGCTACTCTGAAGTTACCAAAAACAAGCTTTGTAAAGCATCTCTTTTATTTTTCCTTTTAAGTCTTCTCCATTTCTTTTAAGCAAACTTATTTCGACCACATTTTTATCCAATCATCACTTTTCTTACTTCTGACTTCATTGTTTGAAGTTGTACCTTAAAACTGGAATACTATCCTGGAATTGAAGGCTTTTATAACTCATGTTAATTCAGGAAATTTGCTCTAAAGGGGCTGCTGCACAAAGAAAAGACAACCCAGTTATGTATATTGCTCATTCCCTCCAGGCCAAGCTCCTTATCAAGGGCTTTAATTTCAGGCCCAGTGGGTAAGAAAAGTGATTCTAAACAACAACAGACAACAACAAAAAACAAACAAACAAACAAATAAACAAACAAAAAAACCCTAATTCAAAACAAAACTTTGCAGAGGAATTTTTTCTTGGGCTTCTAACAGCTTATTCATTTCCTTATTAGGGAACAGGGGAGAAAAGATGCACAAAAAGGGCAGAATCAGGTTGAATGGATATTATAGGATATTTGAGGACATTATTTTTAAAAGCCCTGGCCTCATAACTAAGACTTTTATTGTTATCACAGCAAAATTCCTAGGAACATTTTTGAACATATTTAGAATACAAATAACAAATGTCATTCTCCAGTGAATGGTCTTCCCCATACTCTTGGCAAATGAAAGAAATTTTGAATCAGATCATACCCCTCTCCCCAACCAAATCAAAGTTATGTAGTTTAAATCTTATTTGGGGGGGGTGTCTAAAGAATCACAAAACAAACACTATTTTTAGGCCTTGTGTGATATTACAATGGGGGTTTATGAAAGCTGCAACGCTGAGTGAATTTGCAATGTGTAGGAGGAAGTAGATGGTAAGAGTTGCCATAAAAACATTTCATGCTGACCTTTTGGGTACTTACAATGTGTGCATTTTGCACAGAATTCAACTTCTCCATGTTACACTCTCAACCCCTGTTCAGTAGAAACTTTTTTCCATCAAAGTCTTCTCTCAAGAAAGAGCCAATCCAAAGAATGGATGTGACCAGCTATTCTACAACAAAGACAAGTACCATTTTGCTTTATAAGGATGTTTGTTAAAATAGAATTCAATCAATGTTTTGTTGTGAGGTGCTGAAGTTGTATAGAGATAGAAGCTTACCTATAGAGATTTCAACTGACATTCCCATGGTAAATTGTAGATGACTTTAATCATACCTAATTCTAATTCATACCTAATCCTTACAACTAAGGCACAAGCTCTGCAGTGCAAAAGACACTTAATTGCTATGTAACTCTGAGCAAATCACTTAACAAATATGTCTCTCATTTTCTTCATCAATAAGAATGTTAGATTAGAAGGTCTCTAATGTCCAATCCAATTTTAAGTTTACAATATGATTATCCTTTATCTTTTTCATGGAGATGGGTTACTCTTGGGCAGTTCCACATTCCTAATTCTTATAATAACCCTTTAGTAATAATAGAAATTATAGAATCATAGGATTATAATTTTGGAGCTGGGTGGGACCTTAAAAGTCATCCAGACTGTTTGCTTTATAAATGAGGACATTGAGAGCCCAAGGGTCAAATGGCTCCATTTGGGAGTCAGAGGGTTCCAAAGTCATGCAAGTAAAAGTAGCAGTTTAGCATCAACAAAGTGCTTCCATGGCTGCAATCTTTATTGTAAATCCCTTGGTATTTCCACATTCTTGTCATGTGAACTATCAAGCATAACCAGTGCACATTTTTAAAATGAGTATCAGCTTATAAATATAATCATTGACAAGTGCAACATGAGTATAAATAAGATCTTCATATATCTCTATATAGACACATATATGTATATATACACATTTATTATTTAAAAATCTAAAACCAAATCAATTTTTATCTAAATATTCTCTTTTCACTTACCATTATCTTTCTGTCTTTGGAGAGGCAGCTTAACAGTGGATAGATAATTGCTCTGGGAAGCAGAAAGTGGCTTAGGTTCAAATGACACATACTGTCTGTGTACCCTTTGTCACTTGAGTTTTCAGAGTTCTTAGTTCTTAGTTCAGAGTTCAGAGTTCTTAGAAACGTTCCGTGATTGTTACAGTGAAGGTGAAGATCAACACTGATGGGGGAAATTCCTCCCCTTAAGTGTTTTTGGTTTCTCTTACTTGGAATTTTCGTAATATATTTACATTTATCATAAAATGCAGAAAGCCAGAATAATAAATAGTGATCCAATGGGACTTGATCAATATTAAGTAAAGCAAATCTTGAACAAACCTCCTTTAAAGCATTTGAGATACTTTGACTTTAAATGCAGCAGCTTTCGTTTCTGAAGGAATAATTCTTAAGCTACTCTTAGTGATATCTGAAAGATGATAGAAAATATCAAAGGAAATGTAGGACTAGAGAAGAAAAAAGTGATCCTAAAGAGAATAGAGTATATAAATGATAGGTCAGTGACTTTTACTTCAATTCTTGGGGGAAAAACCATCATTAATACTGGCTAATTTTTATATACCACTTTCTATATATCAGCAACTATGCTAAACATTTTACAATTATTTCATTTGATCCTCACAACTCTGGGAGAGAAATGCTAATATTATCGACTCCATTTTACAGATGAGGAAACTGAGGCAAATATAAGTTAAATTACTTGCCCATAGTCACATAACTAGTGTCAGAAGTTGGATTAGAATTCAGGTCTTACTGGCTAGAGGCCAAACTATCTATACATTGTATCCCCATCTACTCCATCAAAGAAATTGTCACTGAGTAACTAGAAAAGGAAATAGAAATTACAGCATGACAACATTCAGAATAGGTAATGTCAGACAAGTTAACTTTGTTTCATTTTTTGATAGAGTTAATGAACTGATAAGGAAATATTAGGTATTAGTAAATGATAAATTGTACAAAATTATTCTTGTGGAAAAGATTGTTGTTGCTCAGTCATTCAGTCACGTCTGACTCTTCGTGATCCCAGAGACTTTCTATCCTCCACTCTCTCTTTAAGTCTGTCCAAGTTCATATTTATTGTTTTCATGACACTATCCATGTCATTCTCTATCATCTCCTTTTCCTTTTGCTTTTGGACTTTCCCATCATCAAATATTTTCCATTGAGTTCCATTTTCTCATAATATTGCTAAAGCACTTAAGCTTCAATTTCAGTATTTGACTTTCCTTTAAATAGTCTGAGTTAATTTAAGTATTAACTATTTGATCTCTGTTGGACAAGGTGCTCTCCAAAGTTCTCTCCAGGATCACAATTCAAACACATTGATTCTGTGATACTCAGCTTTTCTTATAGTCAGTATGCTGCTACTAGAAAAAAACTGTGGGAGAAACTAACAACATAGTTATATAAATCTCCACTTGATTGAATGACTGACTAGACTTAGAGTACTTGTTAATGTTTTAATGTCAACTTGGCTTTATTCACTATATAGTGATCAAATTTCCAAATGGAAATTTCTAAACAACCAAGTAGGCTAAATCTCATGAATTGAGTGAAAACTCCATGAGACCAAAGTGAGTGTGGAGGGTCCTGAGAAGACCTATCATTCAAGGTAAGTGAAACCAGGGACATATCTTATTGATCTACTCTTTGTTGAGTGTCTTTCATCTTTTTAATTAGTAACTTGGATAAAGACACAGATTTCATGCTCATCATCATACTTCATGCAGAAGACACAAAGCTGAAATGAGATTCTTAATACATTATAGTGGGGTCAGGATCTAAAAAGATCTTCATGGGCTTAAAAATTGGACTGAATCTGATAAATGAAATCTAGCAAGAATTTAAAGTCTCAAATCTGGGCTCAAGAAATCAACTTCACACATAGAGGATTTGGAGGTGGTGGTGGTAGAAAATAGACAGAAGTTAGTCCAAAGAGGATTTAGGAATTTTAAGAAGTTATAAACTCGGTATGAACCAGCTGGGTGATATAGCAGCCAAAAAAAGCTAATGTAATCTTGCATTAAGAGGCATCATTCCCAGTAATAAGGATAATCCTTCTGTATTCTGCCCTGGTCAGACCTTCTCTAAATATACTGAAGTTGAGAGATGATATTGATAAACAAGAACATCAAAGGTACCAGGCACAGTAAACAGGCCTCCATCCACATTATTATATAAAGATCAGCTGTTAGGATTAAGAATGCTTAGACTAGAGAAGAAAAAGAGAACATGATTACTATCTTCAAGTTTGAAGGGTTATAGTGTAAAAGATAACTGAAGCATAAATTTACAAGTGAAAATGACAGGGGTAATATTGAATCCAACCTCATCATTTTGTGATTGAGGGAAACCAAGGCACACAGATTTAAAGCGTTTGAGGTAAGAATATAAATTTAGATCTTTCTGACTCCAAGGGCAATGCTCTTTCCTTACTGTGTTCAATCAAGAACAATTAGTATAAGTTATAAAGAAGTAAATTTTGACTTGAATTCTGGGAAAGGACTTAATAATTAGAGCTGTTTAAAAGTAGAATGGGTGCCTCAACAGCTGGTGAGTTTCCCTGAAGACATGGGGTGGATCAAATTGATGCTGAGCTCCTATGTAATTTTCAGTTCTCTAAAATGTGCATTACTTATTATCAGCCACTAACAAATAAAATATTAGCTTTATTTTCCATACTTAGAGGTGGTAAAATTGATGAAGGGAAGAGAAACATATTGTAACAAAATGTTCTTATGAACTTTCAGGGGGAAACTATATGTCTCATTATAATCCGTGGAGATCACAGATTTTAGTAGCAATATACTGATCACATTTCCAAATGAAAAGAGTACAGATGATTCTAAATTACCCAATAGACTAAATTTAGTGAACTGAAACCTGGATAAAGCCAAAGTGAGAATGAAGCCTCTGAAGTAACCTATCATTCAGGATTTGTGGATTAGGATCTTTGGGTCTGTAATCCAAACCTCTTTTACTCCAAATATGTATAAATTAGCTTTTCTTTATTTTAAACAAATAATTCCCACATACAGCTAGGAAAAATAAAAGAAGGGTGAATGTGAGAACAGACATATCTTGAATAATGGTAACAGAGTTTGAGGATAAAGAATTAAGGAATGGAATACAGTGCAGGATACTGAAATACTACTAGTACTACTACTAGTAGTAGTACTACTATATTGCTAATTAAAAATAATGAACACCCATTCAGGCCAGTTACATGCTCTTGTGATGAAGAAAGCCATCTGCACCTAGAGAGAGGACTATGGATCCATACTATGTGGCTCACAACATCATATTTTCATTTTTTTATTGTTGTCTGCTTACACTTTGTTTTTCTCATTTTTTTTCTTTTTGATCTGATTTTTCTTGTGCCACATAATAATTGTGGAAATATGTTTAAAAGGATTGCACATATTTAATGTATATTGGATTACCTGCCTTCTAGGGGAGGGGATGGAGGGAAGAGAGGGAAAATTTGAAACACAAGGTTTTGCAAGAGTGAATGTTGAAAATTATCTATGCATATGTTTTGAAAATAAAAAACTTTAATAACAAAAAAATGAACATCCCAGAGAATTCAAACTGTATTGAAACTAGACCATTAGCTGAATTGTTGAACACAATCACCATAGATAACACTGACCCAGAAAAATTTAACAGCAACATTTAGATACATGTTCTAAGACCCAAGTGTTCACAGTCTCCAAAGTACAAATAACGAAAGGCTTTGAATATATAGAGCTCTAGCAGAGGACATTAAAATCATGTGAGAACAGGAGTAGAGCATAAAATCCTTGTTGTCCTATTTGCCATTGATGTTGTGGTATCACTGAGCCTAGAAAAAAAATGAACTTCTATCCAAATACTTTTATTCGACCACCAAAAATAATTTTGTAATTTGTCTCTAGGAACATTAAGTATAAAGAAGACTCATTTTAGGATTATTTTGGTCTGAATCCAATTGAAAAAGTAATAATTGACGTTTATATAATGATTTAGAGTTTTCAAAATTCTGTCTATACAGTTTCACAATCCTAACACATATATGATTGGTGCTATTGTTAACTTCATTTTCTAGATAAGGATAAGAGACTCAGAGATTTAAGGGATTTGCAAAGAGTCACATCTCCACTACATCATGTTCTGAGGACATAATAATGTCCTCTTTTCAGATTAGATCTAGGAATAATTTGTGTCAAATAAAGAAGCAGCATCCTTAAGAAGTCAGAGATTAGGGACAGCTAGGTGGTGCAGTGGATAGAGCACTAGCCCTGAAGTCAGGAGGACCTGAGTTCAAATCTGGTCTCAGACACTTAACACTTCCTAGCTGTGTGACCCTGGGCAAGTTACTTAACCCCAGGCTCCAAAAAAAAAAAAAAAAAAAAAAAAAAGAGACTGCACAACCAGAATAAGACCATGTTTTAATGTCATTCCAAAAATGATCTTTGTTATAATTCTCATAAAAAACTCCAAAAAAACGAATACTTTTACTAACATAAAGGAGAGGGGATGAGAGGTTTTGTCCATTCTATTATTCTCGGATATTCATTTGCCTCTTCTTCCATGTTTATTAGTTTTTTCAGTCATGTCTCACTCTTTTTCCAAAGATTTGAGATTTTTTTGGCAAAAGACTTAGAGGGTCTTAAGATTTCCTTCTCCGTCTTACAGATGAAGAACTGAGACAAGCAGGGTTAAGTGACTTGCCCTGAGTCACACAACCAGTAAGTGTCTGAGGCCAGATTTGAACTTAGAAAGATGAGTTTTTCTGACTTCAAGTTGGGCACTCTATTCACTGTACTACGTTGTTGCCCTCTGCTTGTTCACCCATACAATAATTACTATAACTTCTATACATTTAAAGCAATAAGCAGAGAGCAGCCTGCTTGTGACAATAATGGCACCATCAGATTTTCCCCTGCTTGGTAGTCAAACTTTGCCATTTTATACCACCATATTCTAAGTCACTTAGACTGGGCTTTAAGGAGTCTCCCTGTACTATCTTGAACCTGAAAAAATGGATTTATTAGGAATAAAATTTTTTCTGTAAATAAGTATGAAAGTATGTTTTATTTTTATTTTGTTTAGAAGGCTGGATTTGTTTTTTCCCTTCTCTCTTGTATTACTTAGAATTTAAAAAAAAGTTGCCATCAAGAAACAACCCGATAATACCACCTTAGTTAGACCATTAAAAAGTAAACCCCTCCTCACAAAAAAAATCTTCAATTATTGAAAAATTATTTCTTTGTCAGGTTTCTCATTATATTATCTGAGAAACAAAGTCTAGTACAATTAGTCATCAGATGTCCTCGCTTTTTTAGCTAAATAAATGTGTTCCTTATTTATAAGCTGCTTTTTCATACACAACAATGAAGGAGAGATCTGATATCCCAAAACATGAGTGAAATTCACCAAAAGTAATTCATTTCCATGACATTTTGGTATGTACACTTCCTGTTGCAAACTCTTACTAGTCATGTGGAAAAAGAAAACAATGATCTATGATTTATAGAACACTGTAGTTGTTCTTTTGAAAGATTAATGATGGTTTTTAAATTGTGCTGTTGGATTTATTCGTTACTTCTGGCATTTGTGCTTGAGAAGATGCACAATCAATTATGGGACATTAAGCGCCAGAGAAATGACTATTAGAATTAACATGGAATTTTCCCCCTATTATTAAAACAAGGTTTTCTTTGGTCAATGCCCTGTGTAGGGGAAAAAATTGGAAAGATTATAGTGAGTACAACTGGCCAGTTGTCTCTAGATAGGAAATGTGTATAGAATCAGGACCTCAAGAGGTTAATGATTCACAATGCATAGTAAATATGGTAGGTTGGCAAAGTATGGCTGTAGAGAGACCAGGAACTCTCCCTCAGAAAGAGAACTGGATGAGTAGTGTTGATAGAATGAGGGGGCCTTGGGATCTAAGCCCTGTGATCCCTGTATATGGCAAAAATAGCAGATATTTGCTAGCTTAAAAGAGGAAGAAGAAAGGCAATATGCAGATTTAAATGACACCGATTTTTTCCACTTCAAGTAAGATTTTAATCAGGATATGAAACAACATTTTTGCCAGTATTTATCTTCCATGAGAAAATTGGCTCATTGCTCTTTTTCCAATTAGGTCAAACACTATGAATACTCAGTTTTTCATATTTAATGGTATATGGTTTGCAACTGTCTTGTGAAATATCTAAAGGTTTCTTGATCTTTTGTATGTGGACTTTCACTGAGATAGTTTAGATTTCATCATTTTTACTCAGTTTGTTTTTAAAAAAAAAAAAAAGTTGTTTGATGAGCACCAACACATTTTCACCTTCAATTTCTAATTTGATATATATTATCAATAGAGGACATTTTAGTTACTCTCAATAAAAATAATGTCCTTCTTTTAGGTAATATACAGCTAGAGTGATAAGAGGGAAGCTGAGACTGCCCCTTTAGGGACATATATTTCCTTTCTTGTTAAATAATTAGCAATGGGGGACAATTTTTTCTGGGTACAAAGAGGCATGTCACGTCCTAAACATTCATATAGTTCCTGTGGGAGACAGGAAATGTTCTATGCAGGTGCAAATTTGTTCTACCAGCTAATTCCCTAGGTATTTTCATAGAACACGAATCATGCAGATTTCCTTTAAGACAAAATTAAAAACATTTCCCTCACCCTAAACAATGGTTTGTGTAAAACCAAGCCATTTTATGTTTCCTGCACTAGCTGAATAATAGTTAAAATTGTTTTCATACCTTTAAATCTTTTACCATTTGAAAGGCAAAATATCTTAAAGAAATGCCATGTTAATTTGAATATGGACTGCACATTGGAATTATATCTTTTGAGAAGAAAAAATTATATTGAAAAATAAAAATATTTAAAAAATTATCATGTAAACAAATTTGCTGAGAATTTTTGGACATTTATTTCAAATGCAAAATTTTATTCTTTGTTTTAAAATTACTACTGCTTTCTTCCTCTTTATTACTTTTTTTGTTTCCCTATAAAAATTGTAATGAAAAGCCACACTCCTGGTTCAGGTTTTATGAAAAGTAAGGCCTATATTCCAAACAGTATGGTAAACATCTGTACATCTTATCAAAAAAATAGGAATTGAAAAACCACAAAAGGTGAAAGTTAAAAGATAATCATTCCCACATTGAGTTCTATGGGTTTTCATAACTCCTAAGAGAGAAGAGAAAAGAATGAGAGATAATATGAGGAATGATGAAAATGGAGATAAGCAATTAATCTATCCTGAACAGAACCAATCAGAAGAGATTTGATTATTGGTAGATCTTCAAGCTTAGATCAAAGTAGATTTTGGGGTATATATCTTATCTTAGTGAAAACCCTCCCATTTGTAATCTGTTTATGGAATATTCCTGCTACTTGGTTCTGAACAAATTAAAAAGATAACCATTTTACTAAATTTCTAAATTAGTTTCCATGACCAATAAGAAGTAATAACATGATAAATGGTATTAGGTTTCATCTTTTTTTTCTGTATTAGAGGTATCCATTTAGCAACGTGGCTAGTAGATCAAGAGCTGACCTTGGAAAGCCACAGCCGTTTATCAGTCATCTTGATTTTTTTTTTTTTTTTTTTTTTTTTTTGCCATTGGACTTTGATGATTCTGGAAGAAAGAGTAAAGCTGACAATTGTGGGCAACTCTGCCTCACTTAAATCCAATATACATATAGGTCAAGATGAAATCTTCAAAAACAAAGACAGATCAATAACTTCTTTTAAGACTCATCTCAAGCCCTAATTCTTACATCAGATCTGTTTCCTAGTATCTTCCTTTCCCACTCAAATTACTTTGTGCTAACTCTAAGTACATTTTATATTCCTATTCATTCATAGTATCATAGATTTAGAGTTGAAAGGGACTGAGGCCCAAAGTCAAGGCAACAAATTACAAGGTTTGCCTTGAACCATGGTCATCCAATTCCATATCTAGCTCTCATTCTACTGTACCACACTTTTCTCTATATATATATGTTATTTCCCTCACATAGAATCTAACTCATGGTAAGTACTTTAATATTATTGAATGAATTAAAGATTTGCATTAGGGAAAAATCTATAAAATGGGAACATAGGAAGTTTATTACTTTGTAATTAATCAACAAGCATTTATTCAGCACTTACTTGCCAGATACTATGGAACTGTCTGTTGGATAAGTGAAATTGTTTGAAAGTGATATCTTAAATTTATTATGTGAAATATTCTCAAAACTGAATATAAGGAAGTCTGTATAAAAGAAAATGAAGTTATCAATTTTTAGACCAGTTGGGAACAGAGTATAGAGTTCTGCCTCCCTAATATGCTAATCACCAAAGAACATTTTCTTATCTTTCAAATGTCATGCTGCAAAAGAAAATAATTAATAACAATGCATTAGTAGCAAAGTTAGATTACCCAGAAAGACTTGATAGATCACCAGTATAATAAAAACAGCATGGGTTAAATTATAGCAACTACAAGTCAACACATACTTTGAAAAATATTTTTAGCATTTCTGATAAGTTTGTTTAGGGTTAAAAGCCATCTGTATTCTTTATAATAATAATCATAATTAGCATTTATATAGTGCTATAAGTTTCTTAAAATACTTTGCAAGTATCATTTCATTTTATCCTCACAACCACCCTGGGAGATGTGTATTAGTATTTTCTTGAATTTTACAGATGAACAAACTGAGGCAGAGATTAAATGGCTTGACCAGGATCACCTAGCTACCAAATTCTGAGGCTGATACAGGAACTCAATTCTTCGTGAATCCAGGGTCATCATTTTACACTGTCAGAAAGAACACTAATATTCTGATGTTAATACTCTTATAGTAAACACGCAAGAGCCCCTGTGAGAAGGGCTTAGGAGTCAGAAAGACTAGTTTTTTTATCTCACCTGTGATCTTTCCTGACTCAGGGATGCTAAGCAAGTTCTCTAAGTCTATAACTAGATAACTGATCTATAAATGATCACAGGGAGTTTTCTTACCAGGAATTCTCTATAGGAGGAGGAGGACGAATGCATTTATAATAGGGCCTACTATGTGCTCAGTGTTTTTAAAAATATGAACTCATTTGACCTCCCCCCTTCCAAATAACCTTTTGAAGTAGAAGAAACTGACTTGTAAGGTAGGTACTCAGGGTCACACAGCTAATAAGAGTATGAGGTTGGATTTGAACTACAGGCTCAGAAATCTACTCACTGAACCATCTAGCCACCTATAGCAAAGAAATTGAAAGTCTGAACAAAGATAGAAAACATCCAGAATTGCTGAAATTAAATTAGATGGTAAGTGCTTAAATATTTCTTTCCTTTAACAATTTTTACATAATTTATAGAAACATATAGAATATAGAATTGATAGAAACATCAAAAACTTTAATAAAAAAGGTATTTTTCACATACATCTCCATGGTCCACTTAAGAAGGTTTTTTTTTGGTTGATTTTCAGTCATGTCCAAATCTTTTAGATCTCATGTGGGATTTTCTTGGCAGAAATACTATAATAGTTTACAATCTGCTTCTCTAGCTCATTTTATAGACGAAGAAACTGAAGCAAAAGTGAGTAATGATTTGCCAGGATCATACAGCTAGGAATTATCTGAAGCCAGATTGGTACTCAGAAGGATGAATCTTCCTGACTTTAAGATGGGCATTCTATCCACTGCACCACTTAGCTGCCTCCTAGTTACTATAGGTATGTGTGTGTGTATAAATAAATATGTTGTAGATACAGATATGTGTATGTATATATATATATATAATATATATGTATACATGTATATGTGTATATATAGTACTAGGTACTATAAAATAAAACTAATATTGTAGATAGTCTTATGAATAGAGCATTTTTCATATCTAACCCAACTCCCATTGTTCTCCTCTCACAGTCTTCTTAATTTAGGAGCAACAGAATGTGCTGGTTCTATGTACCATCCCTTCAGGAAAGCTTCACACAATGAAGTGATAAGTCACCATGGGATCATATCCAAATATGTAAAAAACTTAGATAAAGTCTCTGCAAGTAAAAAGCTACAGAGGAGGTCTGTGCAGGGTCAGTTTAAAAAAAAAAAACTAATCTCTGATAATGAATAATGTCTATCAACCAGGCAGAACCAGGACTAGACATTTCAGGCAAGATTTGGAGTTTACCCCCACATTTTCACCTCTCCCTGATGTTCTCCTTTAGCTCCCCCACTTTTTCTGCTCTTGCCTCTCCCTATCCTCCCCAGTGTAGAAAGCTTTGAATCTTTGCTATAACATTTATAATTTAACATGTCACAAAAGAAATGGCTATGTATCATGGAGAATGGATTTTTTGATATTAAAGATGTTTTATTTATAAAATATAATATGAAAATGGCCTCTTTTAACCTACTTTGTAAAGTAGCACCCTAAATGACAGCCCACCATGCTGACACCTAGTTATCACCCTCAAAGCCAAGGAGGACCATAGACAATTCAAGTATTTTGCAGCCTCTAACGTTGAAAGAAGTTAACAAAAAGAGGTTTATATATACGTGTGTGTGTGTGTGTGTGTGTGTGTGTGTGTGTGTGTGTGTGTGTGTGTGTGTGTGTGTGTACCTCTTAAATGTCATGTTTAGGATGAGGAACTTGACAGAACATTAAAAAAATCACCATCATTCATTCATTTTATATGTAAAGAAACTCAGAGAAACTAACTTATCTAAGCTCATGAAAGTAAGAAACAAAAGAATAGGATTCAAGCTTATTCTCTTATTCTAAATCCAAGCTTTTTCTACCACCTAATACACTTATATGGCTTTGAAAAAGATAATATTTTACCTCATTCTTTGCTTAGAAAATTGTCTTGAAAAGAGAAGCTAATCTAGTGAAAACTTAGACGCTAATGAATAAGAAATATAAGAGATTCTTTCTATTTTGTGTGGCACTAAAAGTGGCTAATAAAAATTGATGGATCTTGTGCATATTTCTTTATAAAAATCTAACATTCCATCATTGAGTACTGTTGATTCCTTTTGTATGGTAATGTTTTCCCCTTCCAATTCTTCCTTTTAAAAATGAATGTGTATGTTATATCCCTTTATCAATTAGTCGACAAATATTTATTGTATTTTAGAGTTGGAAAAGACTTAAGGAAAGCAGCTGGTCCAGTTCCCAGCCTTCAGGTAGGTAAGGTGATTATCTGCTCTCATTTTTTTGGCCACAAGATTTTTCTGGAAGCCACATCATAAAGTGGATGATGAAGTAGACTATTTTTTCTTGTAGGACTGATATTGTAATTGGGAGTATTTCCTGACCAAGAACTTTGAATCAAATAAATGTTAGATATAACCAAAGATAGATAATAGCTAGAAGTTTATATTCATACATATTATACACACACACACATATATATATATATATATATATATATATATATATATATTAAGATTTGGAAACCTTTTTACAGATATTATTTCATGTTATCTTCACAACAATCATTGAAAGCAGATGCTATAATTATCCCTATTTTACAGATGGAGAAACTGAGGCAGACAGATATTAAATGACTCACATATAGCCAATAAACTTCTGAGACTATTTTAACTTTATTTCCCTGACACCAGGTCTAGTGCTCTATTCATAGTGCCATTAACTAATTACACCAAAGTTACATGTATGCACACATACATATAACATACATAAACATATATGTATATACATACATAAATATGTATAAGTTCATATGAACAGCTATCATCAACTATAATCATTTTAAATAGTAAATTTGTATCCCAAGTTCTATTAAACCAGGGACAAATATACTAGATACATGGAATTATAATATAGTATCATGTAAATTTTTATTTTTTGCTTGAACTTGTGAATTTTTGGACTAGACCTGATCCTTGTGGGATGGTCCCCATGAGGACCTTCTTCTACCAATGCAGACAAGTACCTTATTTTCAATTTATAGTATTAGAGAGTTGTCTATGTATTTCGAGCTCCATTTCATTGATAAGGTCCAGAATTAACCAATATGTGGCCATATGTCCTGGAGATATGATCAAAGTTACAGAGCCAATATAGTGCCAAGGGAGAATGTGAACTCAAGGCTGACTCCAAAGCCAGTGGTCTATATCCATTAATCCAGTTTACATATAACCAAGATATATATCAAAATTTATAAAGATTTTATAAAAGGAAGAGCCTATTTCTAAGGATCCTTTGAACCCTACAGTCTATAATCTATTACATCTATTATATCACTTAAAATTTTAGGTAAATAATTAATACAACAAATGACTCATCAAAAAACAAGTAAGTGAATAAAACAAATGACTCACCCAAACATCTCCCTGATAATATTTCATTTACTTTCTTATAGTGTGGACCTTGAATTTCCTCTTGAGGAAGTTTACTCTTTCTACTAAATCAGAGGTCTTTATCCTCAGGTCTGTGAATTTTTAATATGTACACATATATGTAGTTTATATGTGTGTTTATATATAAATATATATATATATATATATATGGAAAGAGAGTTCATATGGAATTTTCAAGTATATATTATCCAAATATATATAGATAATCTGTATATTTCTAGATAGCTATATATTTATTTCTAGTTATATAGAATCTATATATACTTTTTTTTTTTGCCAAGGCAATTGGGGTTAAGTGACTTGCCCAGGGTCACACAGCTAGGAAGTATTAAGTGTCTGAAATCAGATTTGAACTCAGGTCCTCCTGACTTCAGGGCTGGTGCTCTATCTACTGCATCACCTAGCAGCCCCAATCTATATGTACTTGAAAATTATATGAACAAGAAATAATCTATAGAACTATATATAATCCATGTACAGGTATACATAAATAAATCATATATACTTGAGAACTCTACATACTATTTGAGGACTATAAATATATAGGTTATATATAATTGAGAACTATATTCCAATACAATTGGTTTGCTTTGTGATCCTATATAGTTTATTTTATGAATTTAAAAACATTATTCTGAGAGAATAAAAAAGGCTTTAATAGTCAAAAAAGTATCACAACACAAAAATGATTAAGAATCCTTGGAGTGGGGCTATACTGTTTCTGAGCAAGCACCTACTATAAGCAAAACACTATATTAGGTATTGTGGAAGATAGAACATTATCTCTCCTTAAGAAGATTACTTTTTATTTGTTTAGTCAAGGACAATGTTTAAAAGATTTTCATGTGTTAATTGTGGAACAAAATTTTCTAATCCTAGCTACAAATAAAAAGATAACCAATAACAAAAAGCAGGATATGTTAAGTCTTCTTGCTATTTCAAATCTCTACTCAAATAAAATTCCCCCCCCAAATTGTGCAAGGCTTGCATTCCTATTTTGACAGCAACAAAATCCAACATAATATCTCAAATCAACAACCAATTTCCCTTTTTTTTTTTTTTTTTTTGGATAGGAATAGCATCCTTAAAAATAATACCTTGAAATTCAGACCAAACAACCTGATTCTGAGAAGTGATATATTAGCCTAATAAGCTTAATAATTAATGTAGTAACTTAATAAGTTTTAGGGTATTCTTATCCCACACTTTTGGGGAACATCCCTCCTTTGGCATTTTCTCACAAAAGTCATGTACAAAAAAAGTTGGACTAAACTGAAAAAGAACACTTCTCACCAGAATACATTTTTTATTGAATGAGTTTGAGTGGGAGTATAAAAGCAGGTAGTTTGTGATTCAACAGCTTGGATTTCTGTTGCTGCTGAGAAACATTGCAGCTGTTCATACTCCAGATTTCTTTTTTCAGAATATTAACTTTTCCCCCTTGTCTTTCTAGGACTATGTGTTTAAAAGAACAAACGTCTAACCTTAGAATGACACTAGCGATAGCATGTAAAATAATATCATTCTTTAGCAAAGGACCCACTACCATGAAACTGGAAGCCAGGCTAGGCTACTAAATTTTTTTAAAGCACCTATTATGGAATGCTTAATAAAAATAATTTCTATATTCCAGGAATTTACCTTTACTTTTGCAAACAGTTGCTAGTACTGACAAACCTTGCTGAAAATCCATAGAATCCAGGAAAAATGGGGAAAATAGGTCTATGTGATGCAAAAAGATATAGGGAATATGGCTGGCTAAACGAGTAAGATGGTCAAGAAATAGATGATAAAAATACAAAAACAGATATTTTCATGAAAGAATAACCACTTTAAAAGTAAGAAAAGACTACTGCCCAAAGCTAAAATGGGAGGATTATAATTAAGATTAAGAGTAGAAATTTTCAAAATTCAAAAAGATTATTTTGGAATGAGTGGTTTTAAATTTTAATGAAGAATAAAAGATCAAAATTTTGTTTGGCCAGAATGAGTTTGATCAGTCATGTTAATTCAGAACTAATTCCATATTAATTGTTCAATAATTTCAGACTTCATAATGAGTTGGAAGCAAAGCATGGCTTTGCTAGACTATATAGGGTCTTAAGGTAGGCAAAGTACTTTCCTACTATTACCACAATTTAATAATGAACCAAAAGCATTTCAAATGCTGTTTAAAAAGTGGTGAAGAATATATATTTCTATAGATACAGCCAGAAAAAAATCTAGTCCAACCTACTCTTTGCATAGATAAAAAGAATGAAACATGATAGATGAAGTGATTTGTCTAAGATCACAGAACTAAGATGGAGCTCAAATATAAGTCAGCAATCCATTAAATCCAGAGGTATTTTCATTATACTGTGACACCTCCACTAACTATCTTTGTATAAATTCTTGGTAATTTTATGCCACTGCCAAATAGTATTATTTTGACTGTTCTTTTTATGCACAGTATTATATTTGGCAATCAGTACCATCCCCAATCACTTAGAACTAGCCTTAAAAATCAAACTCAAGTCCAACCCAAGAACAAAAGAAAATCCAGACAAAATATGTGATGTTAATCCTTGATCCTGACTGCCTTCTGTTTCAACAAAGTCCACCTATACAAAATGGGCTTAATCTTTAAAAAAAAGAAAAAACATTGATTGTAGTTAATTAGCTGATACCATCAATGTATCTAAGATGAAAAAAGCTACAAATATATTACCCCATTAAGCTATAATCAAAACAATGAGGTTTTATCTCTATATTTATTTTTCCCTTGACCATTGAAACTAAATGTTTATATGCATTAAAGTAACCTTTCTATTACTGAAGAAAATTATAATCATTTTTAAAGGTATTTTACAGATAGGGAACCTCCAAATCTTTGATTTCTTTATTTCCCCACAGCAAATCCATCACTAAATCTTTTTACTTCTCACTTCCATACATATCTCAAATCTGTCCCGTTCTGCCATTCATTAGCTCCATGGCTGTAGGGAAGACAGGAAACCTCTCTGAGTCTCAAGTTTCATCACTTGCAAAAATGAGTGGTTTGGACCAGATCCCAAGTATACAACTTTAAACTCTTGAAACAAATGTCTGGGGATCCAGAATGGTTGAGATTGTTAGTGGAAAAAAAAAGTATTTTCTATTTTATTGACCACACAGTAAATAGTAGACCTAATCATTCTATTAGTAGGGTGATTAGTGGGGTCTAATCATCAACCTGCCATTATTATTATGTAATTGATTGCTAGCCAAAAGACCTGGATCAATGAATAAATGTTTATTCAAGCTATTATAATAAATCATATGATTAAATTTATCCCACCCACACAGTTCTGATCATATAGATTTCTCATCACATGGCCTGCTAATGAAAAAAGTTACATGCCTCTGTACTAGATGATTTTTAACCCTAATTTAAAATTCCATGATTCTCTGATTCCATTCCCATTGCAATTATTCTAATTCGCTGTCCCATCAGCTCATACCTCAATTATTCCTAGAGTCTTCTAACTCATGTATCTGATTTAGGCCTCATTACATCCAGTCCATTTTTGCAGTGTTAGCAAATTAATCTTCTGAAAACACCACTTTTGTTATGTCCCTTCTATACTAAAAAACCTTCAATAGCTAACTATTACCTATAAGGAAAAGTACAAACTTCTCAACTTAGCATTCAAAAGTCCCTGAAATATAGTTTTAACATGTAAGAAGACTAGGAACTATCCCATATATGGAACAGTTGAAGAAACTGCGGATGTTTAATCTGGAGAAAATCAGGCTCAGGGAGGATGTAATAATTCTCTTCCACTATACGAAGGGCTGTCATGTAAAAGGCTTAGCAGTGTATGGCTCAGGAATTCTAAGCTACCATGAGTTATGTGACAATCCATTGTTGTTACTAAGTTTGGCTTCAATATTAATGACTCAGGTACCATGTTACCTAAGGAGGGGGAAGATAGCTTGGGTCAGAAATATCGGGAAGTGGGACTGGGCCCTGAATAACCTCTGTACTAACCTGGCTAAAATTGGAGACAATCTTAAAGGAAAAAAAAAGAAAAAAAATCTCTAACATGTTTTTTCAAACCCAAATTCTGCGACACATTTACAAGTTTACCCTATATAAACCCACATTGGAATAGCAAGTAGCTGTGATATAAGGAAAAGAAAACTCAATATTACAAGAAGGCCTTCAAGGTCCCTTCCAATTATAACACTATGTGAAACAAGCTTGAATCCCTCCTCACCTGTGTCCAATATTGACAATACATTCACCTAGTGCGTTTTTTAAAAACCATTACTTGAATATATATAAAAGTATGTGCCTATTATATATAATCTATATAAAGCAAATCACAGAACTTAAAATGATGTATTAATTATCCTGCCTATTAAGTACATAAATATTGTCTGTCCAAGCTTTTTGCTGTCCCTTTATTAAGTTAAACAATGTAGATAATAAAAATATAATTGGTGACTTTTTTTTTTGGATACAAGCATGACGTGTCTTCTCATATGGTTAACTCATAACATATCTGAATAGGAAAAAAATAATAGAAGCAAAATTTGGAATAATTTTCCATACTTGGATGTGAATTATTATAAGAAGAGATAATGCAGGTTTTTCAAAGACTGAAATGAGTTTTGAGAAAAGCAGCAATTCCTGTTGCAGGGTAGCTTTAGGAAATTAACAAAATTCAGTTATTTTTGGACTACACAGCAAAGAAACATAAAAATTTATCTCAACCACATCATTGTAGTTCAACACATCACAAAATTTAAACTATTTAGGCACTGCCTTGGTTCATTTTATTTGCCAGTTCAGAATCACTACTAGCTGAGGAAGATCATGCATAAGATAAAAAGCTGAAGTGTGCTGATAAATATTTGACACCTGCCTGGGCTGGGGAGTAGTACGCGTGGCTCACTTTTATGCATCATCTGCATTATTAATATTTTCTCCTTCACTTTCAAGTCTACAAACCAATAAAACATTAAATCAATTCTTATTTAGTAGCATTTATATAGTTTCCAAGGTATAAATACACATACTGAAAATATAAGCATGAGTTCTTATGAATTGGTAAAAGCAGGCTCTAAAAAATTCCTGCTGAATTCAATAAGGGTCCAACTTTTCTAATAAGTTTAGCTTAAAGTTATTTAGTAGATTGGCTGCTGACATCTGAGATACAACTGTCCTGTGTGACTTAGCTCTGTTCATGGCAAAAGTAATTTTTTGTAGCCTAGACATAACAAATCACCTGCTAAGGGTAGCAAGCCATCCTCAATCAATATTGCATGTTTGACTATTAATTCTTTTGAACATTATATAGGTGGGTAAATTCGTCTTCTACCAAATTAATAGAAACCTGGAAGTAGACACATATTCAAATGAATACAGAGAAATAACAGTTAATTGATGAATAAATCCTGGCATATGCTTATCCATGTCTCAAGTTCAGAGATAAGTACTTCTACACACTCCACTGTTATTCCGGATAGCAAATTTGAAACATACTTTACCACATATGCGATTGACTCACAAGTCAAAAACTGTTTTTTTAAAAATCCATGGAAAAACCCACAGCCTAAAAGACCTCTCTGAATCTTGATCTTTAGTGATGGGTTGGACCTCTAACATCTCTGTGGTACAGCTGTGGAATGATCTCACTTTTCATTTATTGGCATGAGTTTGGGCTGCTTTTCTGCCTACTGAAGGATAAATGTATTACACAGAGCTACCATGAGCTATAGCAAGGGGGCCAGTTCACAAGCATTCCAGGATAGATATGCCATGGTCATTCCTTGTGCTAATTGGAGAGAGGGAAGATAAGTGGTTTCTTGATCATCAACTGCAGTTTTTATCTTTTAAAATCAATGAGCTTCTTGCATAGCTCTGTCATAACTGGCTCAGGTTTAATTTCATCAAAGAAAAACCATTATTGTTGATAAGACTTTTCTTTGGTTTACTATATTTGAATTCACAGAAAGCAACTATCTTAGTGATTACAAGCTTAACAATATTGGAAAACATGTTGCTGTTGAAATTCCTTACTTTTACTTAAATATTCCATATACTTCTAAAAAAGTTTATTATTCAAATTACAGTGAACATGTGTATTCTTCTTTCTTTTCAAGTTGGCTCCCACATTAGACAGTAAGCATCTTGGGATGACAGCTTTTGTTTGTTTCTTCAATGTTTGGGCCAATGCCTGGGACATAACAGGCACTTAATAAATGCTTTTTGACTGTCTCTGGAAACAGTCCATTCTATTTGATTATAAAGACAACTAGTTCGTAAATTCTAGGCAAACTTGTATAAATTGATGCCCTAAAAGAATATTCAAATGAGACTTTTTGGAACAGTGGATAGAATGCTGGAATTGAAGCAAGAAAACCGGGGTTCAAATCTTGTCTCTGGCACTTATTAGCTAGGACATATTGATTGAGTACTATATGCCGCCTCCAGACCTTACTTCAGAATTCCAGAAAAAGCACTGTTGCTAAAATAATTAAAAATAAGAAGTCTCTCCACCACTGGGAAATCACAGATCCATTCCATTTTCTAGCACATGTCAAAAATTTGGAGTCAATTTGGGTGATTTAATGGAAGAAGGTTCCAGGTACCCAGAATATCACGGATACTTTCCATATTTGAGTACATATAAAATATTTGAACCCAGTCATATGAAGACTAGAAAAGTATCACCTGCCAAAATTTCATATAGATTTACATCTCTTTAATTAGCAGAAATTTGACATAGCAGTTTGATTTTCCTTTTTTTGGATAACCCTGTCTGAAATTTCACAATTATCTGAGGAGCAAACATAGTTGCTCAATTATTGAAGGAAGCCAAGAATCCAGTTTCTATGATATTGAAGGTTTATGCTCATATATCCACATAACTGGCTCCTTGGACCCTGAACTTAGAAACAAATTAGAAAACTAATTAAAAAAAATGCAGGTGACATGCGGACTTCTGATTTTTCTTGTGCTTAGCTTTGACTCTGAAATAGTATTTGCTACATATTCTATAACTTTTCACATTTTATATCAGGACTGCTTCCTCTGTTTTTCATCAGTTATTTTTAAAATGTGATATGAGAATCTTGTGGATGTAGAGTTGCTTCCCTCTTCCCTGTTAAATCATTTACTTTTCACAATAGATTTATTCAACCTATGTCCATCTGTTTTTATTATTTGAATTTTCCATCCCACCTGTTTCCATTTTTAACATGAGATTTAATAGTGCAATGATAACATGAACTTCTCAGGTGTTCTAAGATTGGAAGATGGGATGCCTATTCTGAGGTTAAGATTCAAGTTCTAGTGTTAGTAAGAGCAAAGAGATTATTCCAGCCTTCATGATCAAGTTTAATTTCTTAACTCCCAAAATTCTTAAATGACCTACTCTTCCTTGATTCTAAGACTTTATAACTGAAGGCTTAACTACTTGTCAGAGGTACCAAAGAAGAAATTTGTGCTGCAGGCAATTAAGTGACCTTAAATCTCTTCTATAAACTCTGAAAAAAAAAGGACAGATCCTTGACCAACTGTGTCCAGGAGTTATTTGAGAAGTATTTAAATTTCTATATGCACACATTGAAGTTTCTATTTATCTCCCTGGAGTCGTGGTGACTTGACAAATGAATATCATAGTGGATTATTTGCTTACTCTGTTTTGCTCAGTTCTAGCAATAGATGGGTAGGACTTAGGTTCTTGACTGACAGGGCCATGCATAAACACTTGCTTTTAATTTATTTGGTCTGAAGATCCCTAATAATTGCTCTTTGGAGTTCTGTTTTGTAAATTTCAATTTCCTCTAAGACGGTTATGTTTTTTTTCCATCTATGTTAAGTCTCTTTTCCCAGTGGGATCTTTCTTTCTCTATTTAGTCATGCTGTGTGTGGAGACCCAAATTCCATACAGCCTGGGAGCTCTGACTCATCCTCAGAAAGTTTGGTTGCTCCAGGGACTTCTACTAACACTGAAAATGAGCAGAAAAAATAACCAATGAAGTACCTCCTTCCTGAATTCTACTGTGCTAGTGCTCTACCTAGCAACTAATCTTATCAAAAGCCAAATAAAGGAGGAAAGCATTTTATCCTCTTCTGCAAAATAAGTTGAGATAAATGGCTTTACCTTCTCTTTAATTTATGCAGAATTTAATAGTTTTAATTTTGATTACTGTGAATTGCTTTTAAAAAAAATATTCCATACTTTGCCCACCAGGAAAATCTTTAAAAGCTTCCAAACACTATTTCTCTTTTGCTTGCATGCCAAGGGAGTTAAGTCTAATATGCTCATTTTCTTCACATGTACAGAAGAAAATGTTCCTCTTTTAAAATATATTATTCATAAACATGAAGAGTTACTGAAATCTCACTCCTCCTACCTCATATTATGTGTAACAAATCCTGGATGACTTGAAATGGTTTTATTGTAATCAGGTTTGCAATCATAGGATTTTGTGGGGCAGTGTCTTTAGATTCTAATATCTTGAACCCAGAGGTCTTTTTGGTATTCCTAGATCCAGAAAAGTGAACTCTTTGGCAAAGATGAGTAATATCAATGATTTCTCAATCCAAAGGGTCCCCACAATACATTCCTCTTAAAATGATTAATGGTTGCAGTAATAGTCATTTTTAAATGTTGACCAGCAAGTTAGATAAAACTTTTGACAGCTCACACTAGTTTTAAACTAATATTCTACATGTATATGCAGAAGAATTTGTTTTGGTTCATGTGATCCTAGAGCAAATTGACCTAAGGAATCATAAATTAAAGTACTGATTGCAGCAAACTAGCTGGCTCCCCAACACAACCAAGACTCCAGGCTAATTAGAGTTTTGCACATTTAAGTTTTTTTATACATAGAAACCTCATTCTGCTTAATTAAAAACTCATTCAAAGTTTGGCATTCCGCTTGTATGCTAACTCCTCCTTCTTGGTCCAAAGCATTTTCACCCACTCTAATATTTTTAAGAGAAACATTTTAAGATATTATTTTAATTCATGGTGCTGTCAATTTTGTGCTTGTATTCCACAAACCTATAAGTTCTCCAAGCGTGTCTCATGGTTAGGTCAGTATCATTCAGCAGAGCTCGCCAAAGCATCAGAGTGAGTGCAGACAGCATTGCCTTAGCTAGAAGGAGGCTGCCTATCAGAATCTTGCTACTTGGGAAGACTGGGAAGAAGTAGACTTAAATGGAAGTCACAGGATTAGGGTTAGGCTGAAATCACCTGGCAAAGAAACTTTATTTCCCCACCGGAGAGAAAATTTCATCATTTTCCCTTTCCTTTGAGCTTTCAGCAGACTGTTCCTATAAGTCCCTAAACCGAGAGAGTAGGTGGGACTTGATACCTGGGCTAGTGCCCTCATCCGTCAGTTCGATGCTGAAGGAAGGTCCTGACAGCAACTCATACACAGAGGTCCTGGCCTCTTCAGGTTCCCTCCCCCCCTCCACTCTTTCCCCAAAGACTTTATTCTTGTCTACCCCTCTGGTCCAATCCAGCCCTTACCTTGACCACATCGTCATTGAGATGCTTGGGGTCTCGGTTGACCAGGTCGATCTCCTTGACGTGCGTATCGTACATTTGTTTCTCGTTCATTTCGTCGGCCATGGTCTTATTGTTGGGCTTGTAGATGTTTCCCTGTTCCCGGACTGGAGCCGAGTAGAGAAGCCCCTAGGGAAGGGTGATGGTAGGGACAGGGAGGGGGTGGGGTGGGAAGGAAATTAAAAAAAACAAAAAAACAAAAAACAAAAACAGAACAGAACAAGCCAAAAGTCAATTTGAGGTTGGGAAAGATCTCAAACTTAAGGAAGAGAGAATTATTCTTTATAAAGGCGGCAGCAGCACAGCTGCAGCAAGAGCTGCGACTTGCTCAGGGGAAAGTAAACTTCACAGGGAGCCTGGCTTTTTAAAAGGATAGAAAAGACTTCACCACACCCCTCGGTACCAGGCAGAGAAGTCAGACTCTCACTCCCGCCGCCAGGGGTCATCTGCAAACACGGGCCAGAAGTCCAGCTCCCTAATCTCTCCAACTGCCCCCCTCCCCCATTTTCCTCCCCCGCTTTCACTGAATTCAGCACTCTGGGTTCGGCTCCAAGGACTCCAGCAGCCTTGGGCTCAGCCCTCGCTCTCGGATTTGGTCCCAGCCCCACTTTAGGGTTCCTCACCTTATTTGAATTTCCTTACCTGCTTCTATCATCTCCCCCTCTTCCCCAGTCAATCACACCTGTAGCTTATTAGCCTAAAAGTTGGCTTTCTCGGAGAGAGTAGTATCTACCTGTTTCCCAACCCTAGATTCCCATCAGACAATATACCTGCGGCCTCTCTTCTTGGATCAAGGTGCTTCCTCTACTTCTCTCTGAAGTAGTTCTCAAGCTTAGCGTTATCTATCCTTGCCTCCCCCGCCCACCCTATAGACCCCTATGAGTTCCTCTCACCCTCACCTCAGAGAAATCGCTGAGTTTGTAGATAGAACCCCACCTCAGGCTCCTCCGCCCCACGTCTCACCTGTCTTGCCTAAATTCCAGTCGCTGTGCCCCCAGTTAACAACATTGTCCCCTCCCCGCCCCCTTCTGCTAGCTCTTGGAGGCGCTGCAGCCACAGCCTTTAGGGAAAACTTGTTCTGCATAAATACAAGTGGGTATTCTGGCGTGAGTGACTAGGGAGGGTGACCTGGGGGGAATCTCCGCTTTGGGAACTCCATTCTAAAGGAGTTTTAGAGAGGGATCAAGGATTTGGAGAAGAGCAAACATTGCGTGCGCCGACGCCCCAGTTAAGCTTTTCCAGACGCCCAGGCTTGGGTATGTGCTTGCCCAGGGCTGTGGGGTAAGGGAGTTACAGCCACCGCTACCCCTCCCTGCCCACCACGTTCTACCAACATCTCCAGCCTCTCAAGCCTCCCGCCCCAGAGCGATCAGCTGGGCAGCTGGTTCGTTGTTTGCCGAGTAAAGGGAGAGGGGCGTGAGAAGGAAAAAATCCTCCCAGGAGGTGGATCTCTGTTTCAGCAGACGCAAAGTCGGGGAACCCCCAAAGCTATCCCGTCCACGTCTCCCCCTCCCTATCCCTTCCAAACGCTCGGTGGCTCTACTGGTAATTTCCCTAAGAAAGCAACCCTCTCCCGGCAAACAACAAGCATACCAAACATCCAGTTTCCGTGCCACCGTCTCCCTGCCCCCGATTTCTCCCCAACGCTCCCCCGACGCCAGCTCCTTAGCTGGCTAAGTGAGAAGAGCAGTCAGAGGTCAAGGGGGAATTGGGTAAAAGAAAAGAGGTTGGAGTGCTCCCAGGAGCTAGAGGAGATTGCCGAAGCAGGCGCTGCGAGGGAGGGAGATAGGGCAGGAGAGCACCTCGTGCCCGGAGGGTGGGGGCTTTAAGAAACTGCCCGAAAGCGAAGCAAATCCTACCTCAGAGTCTATGTATTTGCCACTAGACATTCTGCCTTGGGTTTGTCGGAGGTTCTGGTGGAGGTTTCCCTGGGTTATAATTTAAGGGAGCTGAGGAAGGAAGATCCTGTATTGTGGGAAGGGAAAAAAAAAAAGGAAAGAAAAAAAAAATCCCGGTGGGGGTGGGGGGGGTGGGGTAGGGTAGGGTAGGATAGGGAGGGGAGGTAGCTGTGAGTGATCGAGCTGGCTGATGGCCAGAGGTTTGTTCTGCTTGCTTTTGGCCAGGATGACAGCAGCGCTGGGTCTAGGCACATCCCCAAAGACTGGGAGCAGCGGGGAGGGCCCGGAGAGGGCGGGGGGAGAAGGAGCGAGCGAGAGAGCTTTTTTACCCACGTTCTACTGAGGCAGATATTTTAAACCTGGGGCAACATTTTCCCAGCCGTGCAGCCGTCAGGGCAATCCAAGAGAGCCTGCTCAAAAAACAAGAATATTTTCCTGGTGCATCACACCAGCGGGAGGGTGTGAAGTGGAACAGTTTAGTGTAGGGATTCCCAAGCGTGAAGAGCACCTCCATCCAGTCAGAAGGCTTTAATGCGTCCTTGACCGTTTCTCAGGGTCAAGATGAGAATCCCCCCCTCCCCCCCTCGAGCCCCTCCTCCCCCAGGAAAAGGCGTTGTTCAACAGCTTCACAGGGGAAAGGTGGTGAAGAATGGGTGGAAATTTTTAGTTACATCTTTTTAAACTGAAGCAAAGGATCGGGGTGTTAGAGAGAGAGTGTGTGCTTTCGGTGACACTCGTTTACATCTATTTAGCCTAGTTTGGAAACTGGGATCGCTGGACTTCATAGAGTGAACTTATCCACACTGGCTCATTTCAAAGTAATGCAAATGTTTAGCTGTTCTTTGCTTTCATTGCCGATTTTCTCTAAAAGAAGCGAGAAATGTGCCATCAGGGCATGCTATGTTTGCACAATATATTACAGTATTAGTCATCACTAAAATAGTATTAAAATAAAATCTGTGATTTTATTGCTAGCTAGGATTTGGGAGGAGGAATGCTTACAATTTAGGATGGGGACTGGACATATGACTTTACTAGTTTATGGAATTTTCTTTTGAGAAAAAGCAGCTCCATACTTTTTCTACAGTTTATAATCCAAGACAGTGAGTGAAACACAGCACAGGGGGGATACGTGACTTGCCTAAGGTCAAGCAGCCAGGAAGTCAGTTGTTCTCTATCAAATAAAATATATTTCCTATCTATATTTCTCTTTCTCTTTTTTCCCTTCCTTCCTTTCTCCTCCTTCCCTCCCTTCTTTCTCCCTCCTTCTCCTCCTTCTCATTATTTTGTTGTTCTCCTTCCTTCCTTCCTTCTTTCTTTCTTTCCTCCCTCCCTCCTTCCCTTCCTCCCTCCCTCCCTCCCTCCCTCCCTTCCTCCCTCCCTCCCTCCCTCCCTTCCTTCCTTCCTTCCTTCCTTCCTTCCTTCCTTCCTTCCTTCCTTCCTTCCTTCCTTCCTTCCTTCCTTCCTTCCTTCCTTCCTTCCTTCCTTCCTTCCTTCCTTCCTTCCTTCCTTCCTTCCTTCCCCCTAATTTATTAAGAGAAAGAACATTATTTTGATATTTCATAAGAAATTAGATGGTATACCCCAAACTTGGGCTGCTTTTTTTTTTTTTTTACTTAAAACTTTTAAGCTGTGGAGAACCAAGCAACCAAATAAGCAGCTAAGAACTAAAATGAATAAATTAGAAATAAATGTATGTTAAACCATTTAAACTCACCTTAGGGAAAGTAAGAGTGATATATTTTAAGGAAAGAAAAAATTCCAGTGTATACTACCTAGAGAAAAGTATGTGCAATTCACTTCAGTTCAATATTATTAAATGATTAAAACTTGTCCAGAATGACTTTAAATACATAAAGATGGATTTGGATTCAAAAGACCTAAATTCATATTATGCTCAAGTTATTTAACCTTACATTGACCAGGACAATTGTTTTGGACTTTACTAAGTTTTAAATACATTGTCCCTGGGGATTGTGATTTTTGATAAAATAAAAATCATAGAGAATGTATGCTCAATACTCACAGTAAGTGCTATGGGAATTTAGAAGTACCACTTATACCATATATAATATATAGTATATATGTTACCCTTGGGTAGCTTACAATAGATTTGGAAAGATGAGAGTGCTACTATACATGAAATAATGAAGGATTACTATAAGATGATATGGAATGCAAATAGTAAATCCTATGATAAAGCAATGTAAGAGATAGGGGAAGTGACCAAAGAAAATCCCATCTATCACTAATCCCTTACTGGAGGAAAACAAGAAGTCATTTAGGTTTAGGATATTAGGAAAGGTTTCATGGAGAATGTTATTAGGAGGAGGTGTTATTTGAAGTAGACTGCATAATCTCTTATATGATTCTAACTTTTTAAAATTCTGAGCTTTATTGATTTCACCCTTGTACATTGTATCTTTTCCTGAATGGACAAATTGTGTGTTTCTCACAAGCATTATAAGTTGCTATAAAATAATCATATCTTGTTTCATATAACATTCAGCATAAACAACATACATGTGTAATGTTTCTATTATAGTATTTTCTAAATCATTATCAGTACTAATGGCACCATTCCCTCAAACACATTTTCTGTAAAATAGTGTTATAAGTTCAATGGAAAAATGTTGAAACCATTTTCCATCTATTGTTCCCCAAACTTCAGCTGTGATGAGTAATCTTGGTTATAAAAAGTCAACAGGAACATGAAATGAGCCTGTTCCTGCATTCCAACAAAGGAACTCAACTTTCTGGGAGGGCCCCTTAGTGAATGCTTAACTAGTACAAAATTGAAGAATAATAATCTGGCTGGGGAAGCCCATGCAAAACATTCATAAATAGCCAACTCATGAAATCATAATAATGATCAGTGAAACATTGCCAATGCTAAATGAATTAAAATGAGCAGGGGAAAAAATGAAGTCTGATTAACATGCCCCAACAAGAAGTTGAAGATGAGTATAAATTGTAGAAGACAAACCCAATTTTCCTTTTAATCAAAAAACTTTGCTAAATAATTCTGACCATTTAGGGGAAAAGAGACTGTGACAAAGAATGCTTATGACTCTAGAGCATGACCATGTTTGAAGAATTATTAAAGTTACAGAGTCAGAATAATCCTTCTTTCTTGAAAACCCACAAGGATAACTTTAGGCATCTTTTGATTACTGAATAATGAATTGATGGCAACTAATTTATAAAAGAGATCCAACTTTGTTTTTAAAAAGCACTAGTGATCTAGATCATGGATCATAGATCACAGGATTTTAGAATTGGAAGTACTTCACAAATCATCTAATCCTATCCTCTCTTTGTATAGTTGAGGAAATTGAAGACAATATTCTGTCTTCTATGACTGTAAATGGGCACTTCCTCAACAATTTATCATCTTGAGAGAATTGTCTAAGACTCCAGCATCTTTAAGAGTCACCAGATTATAACCAGTAAGAGAGATAGAATCTGACCTCAGATCTTTCTGTGTTCAAGGTCAACTCATTATTCATTATGCCATGCTACCTCTATTATATATTTTTTAAATTAACATCTATATATGACTATAAACAATTTTGAGTACATATGACAAATTTATTACGAAGATTATTTTTAAGTAAAGGACCCTATCTGATTTGGATAAAGTTGTTCTGTAGCTCTATTTCTGATACTCTCTCACTTCATCCAGCACATTTTTATCCCACTATCTTTCTTATCTCCCTCCAATCTTACCTTACATTGGTATTACTTTCTTGTCCTTAGTTGGGATGAATTAAAGCTTGCCAAATGAAAGCATTAGCTAAGAGCTTAAAACATGACTACTCCCAGAAATATTTGCATTTTAAAGGAGATAAAAAATTGGGGAAGGGTTGAATTCATTGCAATTTGGGTTTGCCACTTTACTAACCAAAATTCAGAGGCTCAGAAAATATTTCCTCTAGGAATCTCCTTCTGTGGTATTGACAGGGCTACTTAATACCATAGTAACTTCTTTGGGATGGGATTGGCTCCCACTGTTCATATTCTTGGTTCACAAAGGAGAAGTGCCAAACCTATCTTCCTCTCCCAATCTTGCTTCACACATTCTCAGCCAGCTCTCTAAGGGAGTTGTATACAAATTTGGAAATGAAAATCTTGGCACAAACCTCTGAAAATTTGTTTGATTAGAAAATAATAGCACATTTACATAATGATTTAAAGTCTTCACAACACTTTCTTCATAGCAGTAAGTATAAGAGTATCATTAACCTCATTTCATAGATGAAGAAACTGTGGTTCTGAAAAGTTAGATGATTTGAGAAAGGACATTGGTATAAGGAGAGAGTATTGATTTTGGAGTCAGACAGATGGGTTCAAATCTTGCCTTTTGTACAAGTTTTATCTGTATGTCCAAGTCATTTAAATTCTGTGAGCCTCACCAATAAAATAAGGGGGTGGAAATGATGGCCTTTTAAAGTTCTTCTGGACCTGATTCTATGATCTTGTCTATGATTTATCCTTAGTCCAACACCTAGAGAACGAACATCTGACATGGCATATAAAAATTGGCATAGACTCCAGTCTGTTGTGCTGTCTCTTTGAAGACAAGTAAATGAGTTAAACTCCAGTTCATCAGAATTAAAATTTCATCTGAACTTTTTTATGTGAAGACCATTCAAAATTTCAATATAAGCAAAGGAACAAATAGGCTTGATGAGGGTAAGTGCTCACAATAATCAAGATGCAAAATTCACAAAGTGAATAGACTAGTTCGAGCTGTCAGACTGGCTCTTCTGTCTCTTCTGTCTTCAATAAATCACCTTTAGGTAACATTCACATTGTTAAAATTCAGTTCTCTGAAGTTTCTTATCTATTTCTATGTTTGCAGTTTTCTTACCTAATTCCTGCTCTTTCCATTCTGGTTTCTATCCCCATCACTTCACTAAAACTCTTATTGATCTCTGCCTTTGAGCTTTTTCTTTAGAGTTTCTTTTGGCGTATTTCAGAATCCTGTTGAGCTGTTTGTCTTTTTCCAACAATTTGCTCTTTTCTCCTACTTTACCTGTCACATGTATAAGAATGAGTCATATCAACCATCTTCCACACATTCTTCTAAACTGTTCTACCAGAATATCTGCTTTACTATTTTACCTAGATCACAATCTCAGGGCAACAAAGACTAATTAATCCCTAGGAAGAGTAATCATAATCTATTCAACATGCAATTTCAGAACCATCTCTTACAATTCACTAAATTACCCTTCTCATTTTAAAACTGGAGTTAAATCCTTCCTAGTCTTCTCCCATAACATCATTAAAATCTTTCCCTTTCTCATATGTGACAACTAAATCCTATTTTTAAAATTCTGAACTTTGATCCACATTATCTCTTCAATGACTTTCTTTCCTTTAATCTTTTATTCTTTTAATTAGTTCAAAATGACATCAATGGAATGATCTTTCTGACTTATATATTGGTAAGTACTAGTTTCTTTAAAAATTTCTAGTAGTTTCTTACTTCTTAGTGATCAAAACAATGTTTGTTAGATAAGGAGAGGAGGAGAGAGGGAAAGTATTCCTTTTTCTGGTCCTCAGTTACCTTTTCTGTAATTTTTTTGGGGGAAATTGTCCACTTTTATAATCCTTTCTAGCTTTAAATCCTGTAATGTTATGAATCAATGGGTAATTCTATGACCAAGGTATGTATATCTAATTATTTTATTTTTATGTCAGTAAATGACATATCTTGATTATTAGGTCTCAGGAAAGATATGTTTTTGAAATAATATTTTAAACATGTCATAACAACTATTCAAAAAACTGAAAAATAATCAGTAAAACAATAGGCCATTTAAGTAACATATTCTAACAACATATTTGTCTGATTTTCCTTTCTTTACTGAATTTACATGATTTAAAAGAAAAAAAGAACTGATGGCTGGTATTAGTTGTACATAGGAAAAAAGCACAATCTGTATATACCAGCACAGCACACAGTGCATGGCATATAATAGACACTTAATAGACATGTCAATAGACATTTATTGATTGATCAGCTGATAAAACTGAAAGCATTATCGGATGTTAATGACTCTAGGATATCAGAACATTTCAATTTTCCAAATTTTAACCCAGTTTCTAATAAACTACAGTTTACTTTCATCTTTACTTCATTTATAGTAATTTACTCAGTGGGCTTTTTCTCAACTGATTTTAAAAAAATATATTTTGATAGGTGTGTTAGTACAAAAGCAAACCAAAATTTTAATTGTATTGAAAACCTCTATGTGAAAGACCATTATATAAATCTTTGAGACTACAGATCTTAGAATACAAAGATTCTTGAAAGGTTATTCCCTTTCCTTAATGCAAACTAAATTATTTAAGACAGATAATCACCTAATATGTTTCTAAAAGCCTCCAAAGAGAAGAGTTACCATCTTCTCTTGGCCATGCAGAACTCTCAATGTGTAAGTCAATTTACACAGACTAGTAAGGGTTAATCCTTTAAGTGTTATAATTTTAAATGGCTTCTGATAGAAATCTCTTTAAAAACTTCTTGAATGTATGTGGCACATTGCTGAATATGATATACACTTACTGCCTCAATTAGACTATATCAAACATAATTTAGCTTTCTCCTAATCCTCAGTCATCATTATATATAAATTATGATAATATCTATATAGCCCAGCTTCTTAAACTGGTTGCTGATGTGACCCATATGAGTCTCAAAATTGAATGAGAGGGTCATGAAATTATGATTTTTAAAAATCAGTAAATGTTTGATTTGTATATCTATTCTATATACTTAAATACCTGGGGTCATGCAAAATTTTCTCAGTGAAAAGAAGTTGCCAGTGGAAAAAGTTTAAGAGGTCCTACTATATAGTATATAGGCCAGCTAGGTGGCAGAATGGATAAAATGCTGGGGCTAAAGTTAGGAAACTCTTTTTTACTAAATTCAAATCTGGTCTCAGGCACTTAGTAACTGTATCTGCATTGAATCCTGTTTGTCTCAGTTTCCTTATATGTAAAATGAGCTGGAGAAGGAAATGGTAGACTATTCTAGTATGTTTGCCAAGAAAACTCCAAATGGAGTCACAAAGAGTGGGACATGATTGGACAATTGAACAACAACAAATACAGCTACAATGATGCTCTTAGTATTATGATATGCTTATATAGCATATATATATAATATATACATATATATATATATTACACACACACATATGTGTGTATATATATATATATATATATATATATATATATATATACAGAGAGAGAGAGAGAGAGAGAGAGAGAGAGAGAGAGAGAGCAGTCTTTGCAGATGTTAAGATGTTATTAGACATAGGGTTCAATGAGTAAGGACCTCAGTAATGACCCTGATACTGGGACCTTGCTTCTTTAAGAACTTCCAGATATCAGCTGACTTTTAAAATTATTTGCTGCCTTTCCACAAAGATGAAGTGGAACAATTGTAGGTATGAGACCTTCTGGACATTGGAACATAACTGCTTTTAGCAAAATTATTAGTTAATTAAGGGTGAAGGAGTCTTTTCCCAAGAAAATTTATCATTCTCCAAAAGCATCTTCAATTTTGCCAAATGTCACCATTTGAGAGTTCTGCCTCACCAACATAATAGGGTCCAGATTATCTCAGTTATCAGTGGACACCGTGACTCCTTGGCACTTCTTCTGGATCATTGGCACTAAATTTGTTGATAGGGTACAGAGTAGTATTCTTTACCTTTTCAATAATAATTTGAGCTAACGTTTTTTGGGCATGGCTTATTCAAAAGCTGGCCAATTCTACATCGTTAAGTAGAAGAAAAAGAGAATACTTCATAAAAGTAGGCTATACTTTTCTCACAGTTCTCTTTAGTATTTGGTTTTGAACATATAAAATGAAATTTTTATCACTGTAAGTTAAAAATCCTATGTAGCATCATCATTTCCAGCTTATCTTTCCTGTTTTCTAAATTTCAAACCAGTTTCAAATATATACTATAATTTACTTCCATCTCTATTCCACTAATAGTAATTTACTTTTAATGGGCTTTTAATCAACTCATTAAAAAAATCCTTCTAATGGGTAGGTTAACAAAACAGAACAAAATCCCAAACCTAGTAGCTTTAAATTTATTGAAAATTTTCTGTATGTGAAAGGTTCTTAATTAGATCTTGAGACCATAGATTTATAAAATGTCACATACTGAATAATAGGCTGTTTGTTAGACTGGATCAATGATATAACAGAAAGATGAGAAAAATTCTTCTAGCAATTATAGTAGAATGAGTACTAAATTTGGGGCAAAAGAATCTGGGTTCTACTCCTGAATATTGTGTTTACTAGCTATATGAACTTGGGCTAGCTACCCTTTGGAATCATAATTTCCTTGGGTTTGGAAGTGACAGTTTACCAAAGATATAAAAAGTTAACAATTAGTCCAATATATAGGTGTGGAAACCTTCATCTTATTTATACAAGATAAATTAGATTTTCCTCTGAAAGCTGTAAGTATGCATATGACAACTTTGAAAGTTATAGGACTATGAAATATTCCAACTATGAAATTTTATTTTTGTAAACCTTCAATGGAAGGTTTCAGTTAGCCACTCAGTCAGCATTCATGAAGTGCCAAATAGCAACCTAATCACTCTACTCAAAATTTGATTCACTCGTATCTGTAAATACAAAGGTGCTTGTATGTCACTAATTTCATCACTATTGTAAAACTCTTCACAGAATAGATGGTATCCAATCTGAAAAAGACAAAGGAATTATCTAACATCTTCAGCCATGGAATCTTTTCTTCCATTTATATCTAGTCTTCTAATTCTCTGGTTCTTGAAATTCTAAAGCTACTCTTCTGAAAATACATAATTCAGCCACCTGCATTGCTCATAAAAGCATTTAATTTTTGCATGAGCATAACCTAAGAGGAATAAGAGCACTTTCATATCTTGGGTCTGAGAACTACTCATATGGAACAGTCTAGCAGCTCTAATTTCCACAAGTGCTTTATATAGTAAAGCTTCATAGCTAGAGATGACAGATTCCCAGAAGATTCTGGCTAGCCTTTGCTGAATCTGCCACATATTGCCCAACTAGGAACTTCTAAAAGCATTTGAAGGTACCTCTGTGACTTCTACTAATACCTTTCCTCTGTTTCTCTGCACTCCTTGTCTTACTTATCTCCTCTCTATTTTTATATTTGTCTTTTGCTGCTATGTGGAAAGCCTAGTCCTTCATAGATAGCCTAGCCAATCCAACCCTTTCTTTCCTTTTACATGGTGAATCAACTTCTTATAGCATAATAGGGGTTTATCCTTTGCTTCCAAAAATATTTATTATTATCTTTAGCTATTTCCATATCTGGAGGCACTAACATCACATTCAAAGTTAAAGTATATAAACATGCTCAAATCAGAGTGCATTTGACATAACCTCACAGAATGATTTGGACAATAGCACAAACAGAAATTATGTTCTTCTTCAATCATTTCAAGGATGGAATTATATAAGATACATCTGAGGATGAAGAAAAATTTAGGTCAAGAAGTGAAGCAGGATATTACTTGGCTTCAAGCTACAAGAAGGAAAATGTTTTGGTAGGCTGGCAATAATTATATTTCCTGATTACACCAAATCAGAAGCATAGCACTTCTTTAAACATGTAACCTAGGCTTTTCACAACTTGGGTAAATCTTACTCAAATTAATCTTTTGGTGGGACATCAAAATGTAATGTCACATTCTTATCTGACATGCTTATTATATTGTATATATAATATAGACTCAACATGGCATACTGGGGCACACTGCTGGGCGTTGGGTAAAAAAAAAGATGAGTTCAAACCCTATCTCAAACTTAGAGGTTTGTGATACTAAGCATATTATTTAAACATGGTGGACCTCAGGAACCTTTTGAGACTCATTTGCTTAGATTTTAAACTAATTGCAACCTGCAACAATGGAAGAGAGTTACCATTCTAGAAGGCCCTCATAATGATAGTAATAATTTTATTATGTGTAATATACATTGTATGAGATTTTTAATATGTGCAATAGTATGTGCAAAGTGATATTAAAATATAATTTTATTTTGTTAAGAGACCTAATTTTACCTGCACTGCCTCAGATAATAGGAAAACAGAACCTTTTTATTCTTTCTCAAGCTATTCAATTTCTGTCCATGTCTTTCTAGAAATCTTTCCTATCTTGTTTGATCTTCTTAAAAACCCTGTGAGGTTGGTAGTGTAAGAATTGTTGTCCCTACATTACAAATGAGAAGACTAAGTCTGATAAATTGCCAAAAGTAACAGAAAATAAAGAGAAAAGCCTAGGGGATGAACTCTAAATATACTGCTATTTCCACTACAACATGGTTTAACAGTCAAATAAACTAGCCAAAAATGTTTTATTTTAAAGTTGTCTTTAAAAACTTAATAAAAAGTGATAGAGAATCAACATTTTACTTGCAGAGAAGAGCCAAAGTAAAATCGTTAAGTACATATTCAACTTCCAGATTTCCCTCATATTAATACAGATGTTTGGGAGGAGTACTCCAGGAAAGGTGACCTTGTATTATAAACAACCCATCTTCCTTTAAGTCAGAGCTCAAATATTTAACAAAGAGAACTCTCTTTCCTCTGGCTCTTCCCCCTAAATGATAAACTGATTACCAGCTGACTTTAGCTGAAGGGATTTCCACACAGTTCCTTAAGGCAATAAAACTCACCTATTTTACTAAGCCACAAAATACCTTGCTTTTTCTCAACTTACATATCAATTAAATTTTTTATTATATACTTTTTATAAAGCATGTTGGCTTTTTATTATCACCATTTTCTTTGCCAATCTTTTTCCTTTAAAGTTAGAGTCCGTTATTTTCTATAAAAAGTGATAACACACTTTTACCATCATCTAGAAGTTTTTATACATTGAACAGCACAAACTTTACTTGAGACACTGAATATATTTTGTTGCAATTATTATTTATTTTAACTTTTTTTTTCTTTTTAAATTTTGAGTTCCAGATTCTTTCCCTCTATTTTATCCCTCCTCACTGAGGGAGGCAAGTGATATTATATAAATTATATAGATAAAATCATGCGAAATGCATTTCTATATATATATATATGTGTGTATATATATATACACATATATATATGCAAAACAATGAAGAAAGCAAGCAAATTATACTTCAATTTGTATTTAAAGTTCATCAATTCTTTCTTTGGTGGTGGATGATGTTTTTTTTCATCATGAGTCCTCTGAAACTGTCTTGGATCATTGTATTGATCAGAATAGCCAAGTCTTTTATGGTTGATCACCATTGTAACATTGCTGTTACTTAAGTACAATAATCTCCTGGTTCTTCACTTCACGCTTTGTCAGTTCACATAGGTCTTGCCATGTTTCTCTGAAACAACCCTCTTGTCATTTCTTATTGTCACAGTCATATACCACAACTTTTTCAGCTATTCCCTGGTTGATAAATATCTTCCTTAGCTTGCAGTTCTTTGCCACCACAATAAGAGCTGTTACAGATATTTTTGTATTTACATGTCCTTTTTTCCTTTTATTAATAGCAGTATTACTGTATTAAATGATATTCATAGTTTTATAGCCATTTGGCCATAGTTCCAAATGGTTCTCCAGAATGGTTGTATCAGTTCAATACTACACCAATAATTCATTAAAGTACCTATTTTCCACCATCCCATCCACCATTTATCATTTTTGGTATGTATGAGATTATATCTCAGAATGATTTTAATAATTCTCTAATCATTAGTGATTTCAAGCATATTTTTTGTATGACTATAGACAGTCTAATTTCTCCTTGAAACTTTCGATTCATATCCTTTGACCATTTATTAATTGTGGAATGGCTCAAATTTTTATAAATTTGACTAATTTCCCCTTTATATTTAAGAAATGAGGCTTTTATCAGAGAAACTTCCAACATTTTTGGTATTGCTTCATTGTTTATAGTTCCTTTTTAGCAAAATGCAATTTTCCTTTTTCCTCTTTCTGTTAGTTCTGTTTTTGCTTTTACTTTGTCTGAGATCATGATTGCTACCCTTACCTTCTTTACTTCAGCTAAAGTATAATGGACTCTACTCTAGTCCCTTATTTTAATTTTTTTCCTAAAATTCTGTGTTTGTTTCCCTATTTCAGTAGTGTCTCTTGTATACAACATATTGTTGGATTCTGTTCTGTAATTCATTCTGCTATCTGCTTTCCTTTTTTGGTGGGCTTATGTAATTCAAATTCACAGGTATGATTATTAACTGTGTATTTCCTTCCACTCTATTGTGTTCTGTTTAATCTTTCTTTTTTTTTATCTTGTCCCTCCTCAAAAGTCTGTTTTTGCTTTTGATCAATGCCTTCTTTCATCTGCCTCCCTTTTATCATTCTCTTCTTTTATCCTGTCCCTTTGCCCTCCTATATCCCTATTTAATGAGATAGATTTCTATACCCAAATGAATGGGTATGAATATTCTTTCCTCTGAACCAATTCTGATGAGAGTTAGGGATCAAGTATTGCCCTCACTGCCATTGGTCCTTTTCACTATAAAAGTTCTTCCTTGTGCATCTCTTTTCTTGAGAAAAATTCCCCCACTGTATTTTCTCTTCCCCAGTTTTATTGTATATCCTTCATTCTTACTCTTTCACTTTTTTTTAGGGATTATCTCAATATAATAACTCACACCCATGCCATCTGTCTATGTAGACTCCATTTGACTGTTCTAATAATGATAAAGTTCTTAGAAGTTATAAGTATTATCTTCCCATAAAGAAATATGGCCTGTATTAATTCCTTTATAATTACTCTTTCATTTTTACTTCTTTATGCTTCTCTTGAGTCTTTTGTTTAATTGCCAAATTTTCTGTTCAATTCTGGTCTTTTCTTTTCTTGTACCCCATCTTCTGTTTGGGGTAATTTTATTTTTAAGAAATTCTTTAGTGAATTTTTGTGCTTCTTTTACCATTAGGAAAGTTTTTTTTTTTAAGTATTATTTTCTTCAGCATTTTTGTGCCTCTTTTACCAAGCTATTTGCACAATTATTTTTTGTAGCACTCTAATCTCTTTTCCCAATTTTTCCTCTACCACTCATCTCTTTTTAAAATTCTTTTGGGAGTTTTTACTTATCTTGGGTCTAATCAGTATTTTTATTTGAACTTTTAAGCTTATTTCTTCAGGCTGAACTTTATGTTAAATTTGGTTCATCTGGGAGTGGGGAGGTACTGTGGCAATGTTCAGGCTTTTTTATGCTGCTGTTTTCAGAATTAGTTCTGGGCTCCTATAAGTTTTTGGTGCTTTCAAGGTGGTATTATCCTGGAAGGAGTGTGGTCACTGTTTCCTGCTCTGGGCTCTGATCTTTATATAGGAAGGGACTTCTCTTCAAGTACTAGTTCTCCTCTGTTAATATCTTTCTGACCAATCATCTTATCCCCTTACTGTTTTGGGACTGAGGTCCTGAACCTGCTGCTGTTGCAGCCATCTCCAAGTCCCACCATTAATACTCCTACTAAACTCCAGACTTGGTATTAAAGACCTCTCTGTGGATCTCATAAGTTGCCTTAGATTTCAAAGTCTGATTCTTTTTGTACAGCAAAACAACTGCTTGGACATGTATACATATATTCTATTAAACATATACTTTAACATATTTAACATATATTGGTTAACCTGCCATCTGGGGGAAGGAGGGGAAAAGTTGGAACAAAAGGTTTTGCAATTGTCAATGATGGAAAATTACCCATGCATATATCTTGTAAATAAAAAGTTATAAAAATAATAATTAAAAAAAGTTGTCTTAGACTGAGAAAATGTCTCTCTCCAACCTTTGTCAAAATTTTATTTGAGGGGGCAGAGCCAAGATGATGAAGAGGACACACAAATCATTCTAAGCTCCCCTTCTACCCTCACTACTAATTATCAATTTCAGCCTCAGAAACAGTGCTTGATGGTATGTTAGGATTACTAAGTGAGAACTCAGGTTGTCTGGATGGTGACAAGGTGAGAATTCAGGTTTTCTGGACAATTACAAGGTGAGAACTCAGGTTGACTTGATAGAGGGGGCAAGCTCATTGGCTGGGGTGGTTCTTCCCAGAAGCCCTTGCATTATCCCACGCCCATTCTCTGGGAGGATAAAAAGAGACAGCACTGGGCGCAGAGAGCAGATCGGCCTGGAGAAGGATAAGAGCTGGAGGAGATTCAGAGCCAGGAACCAAGAAGAGAAGACTCTGAATTGCATCAGGCTTGACGGGGCTCTCTGCAGGAAGGGAAGTCACTTCTTTGGACAAGAGTTAACAGCAACTGCCTGGAGACAACGGTTCATTACAGGAAGAAGAATCAGTCGGAGAGATTTGAGTAGAAGACACAGCAGATCTCTTCCCAGAGAGCGATCCAGCAGCTTCTAGAGACGACAGCTCACTACAATTGGCGCCCAACGTGGGGCAAGGACTTTTGCTTATCCTGACAAGAGGAGCTAGACCAGACCTTTGCAATTTGGCGCCCGAACAGGGACAGACACAGTCCTGATTCCAGTGGAAAAGCTTCTGATCTAGATCTCAGTCTCTCTGACCCAGAACCGTGAGTAACGAGGAAACTTTGTTAAAGATTAAGTGAGCGTGCTAATAGATAAATAAGGAACTTAACTTGTTAAGGGCTAAACCAGGAATCTCTTATAGCTGAAATGGGGCAGATGTTAGCTATATTCAATCCCTGGACCTCAGCCGACTCATCCCCAGCCCCAGAAGCAACCTCAGCTCCTCCCCCATTCAGGAGTGGTACTATAGAGAGTATAATCAACATAATTGAGGAGCAGAGTTTACTTGTAACCTGGGTACAGATTGCTAAACTCTTGGCTGCATTAAGACGCACATCCCCTTGGTTCTTAGAGGAAGAAAAGATAGATGTAGATAAATGGAAGCTAGTGGGATATGAAATGCAAGAATTTCAAGCAAAAAATGGGCCTCGTTCAATTTCTGCAGAAGTATTTTATATCTACAACATAGTTCAATTAGCCTTAAACTATCAAGCAAGTTGTAGGAGAAGGAAAAGTTCTAAAAATGAACAGAGGAGGAAGTGTGAGGAAAAAAGGAAAGATCAAGATCTTTCCCTAGAGCAAGAGGATTTAAATGAGGAATTATGGTATGATTCTCTTGAAGAAGCTTCAACCCTGCCTAGAGAACAGATTATTGACAGGCCTACATCAACCCCACCTTCAGAGATGGAGGAAGAAAGAGGGGAAGAGGCAGAAACACAAACAGAATTGCCTGTGAAGAAGCCTAAGCCTATGACAAGATTAGAAAAAGCATTGGTTAAAGCTAAGAGAGAAGGACAGGATATAAGTGATTTTATACATGCATATCCTGTGATTGAAAATACTGACTCTGTAGGTAAAAAAAGGAGAAGATATGCACCTTTAGATTTGAATAAAATTAAGGATTTGAAAAAAGGTTGTACCCTTTATGGGGCTACATCAACTTATGTCAAAATGTTACTAGATGGTTTGTCTTATGAAGTCCTAACCCCGAATGATTGGAAATCCATAGCAAGGACATGTCTGGAACCTGGAGAAAATTTATTATGGCTTGCGGAATTTCATGAATTATGTAAAATTCAAGTCAGATGCAATTTGGAAATAGGAGTTAACACACAATTCACTTTTGAGCACTTAGCTGGTGAAGGTCAGTATGGAGAGAATTCGGAACAGATTAATTATACCATGACAATATATGAGCAAATTGCTAAGGCTGCAATAAAAGCTTGGGGTGTCCTTCCTGGACAGAAAGATCGTGGAGAGGCTTTCACTAAAATACAGCAAGGTCCCAATGAACCTTTTGCAGATTTTGTGGGACGTTTGCAAACTGCTGTCAAAAGAACTATTGGAGAAAATTCAGCTACAGAAATAATGACCAGACATCTGGCTAAGGAAAATGCCAACGAGATTTGCAAAAGAATTATATGGGGATTAGACAAAGATGCTCCTTTAGAGGAGATCATAAGACGCTGTGCTACAGTGGGAACAAATGCTTTTTACACCCGGACAATGATGAATGTGGAAAGACAGGGTCCCTCCTGGCAAGGGCCTTCTAGAGAAACTCGGCAATGTTTTCAATGTGGAAAAATTGGGCATCTAAGAGCTCAGTGTAGGTATGGAGATACAGTGAGAAGACAGGGTGAAAGAAGACCTAAAACCCCATGTCCAAAATGCAACAGAGGACTCCATTGGGCATCAGAGTGTAGAATAATTCAGGGAAATGGGATGAGGGGCCCAGATCCAGGGCCCCAGGCAAAAAAGACTTGGGGCATGATGGCAGCTGATGTTACATCCAAAGAACCTTTAGAAGGCCAGGACTCTGATTTAATCAACCAGCAGAAAAGCAATCACATGGCAGAAAGGGATTACCCAATCAGTCAACCAAAAGGCAATCAGATTGCAAAAATGGATTACACTTGGGGAGAATACAGGCCTTTTAAACCAACAGGGCTGTATCCAGTGCAAACAACTCCAATGTAATTGTCAGATGATGAGAAGAGATTTAGAAAGTGGTAAATAGAAGGAAATCAGATAGGTTAACTGCCTGGGGGAGAGGGTTTGCTTGTATTTCTTCAGCAGGAAAAGGAATCAGAGAAATGATGGAAGATTTGTATGAAGAGAAAAAACTTGTCCATCAGAGAAAGACAGAAAAAGAGAAAGGCCTCAAAATAAAGGAGAAGATCTAAGAAACATCTGACACTGAAAGAGCATGGATAATAAGAAGACTGTTAAAGAACTTTAAAAACCAGCAGGAATCATTGGACTTCCTCACACAAGATGAGACTAATGGACAATGGACTTATGGACATTTATAAATTTTCAATTTATGATTATGTTATATACTTCTAGCATGTGTTATGTTACTATGTTACTATGTGCTTATGTAATTCATGTAATTATCTGTAATACTTCCCATATTGATGGATTTATGTTTCAAGGTCATTTATGTAATTATCTGTAATACTTCCCATATTGATGGATTTATGTTTCAAGGTCATGACTGTCCTATGTTCTAAATCAAAAGAAAGGGGGAGATGTTAGGATTACTAAGTGAGAACTCAGGTTGTCTGGATGGTGACAAGGTGAGAATTCAGGTTTTCTGGACAATTACAAGGTGAGAACTCAGGTTGACTTGATAGAGGGGGCAAGCTCATTGGCTGGGGTGGTTCTTCCCAGAAGCCCTTGCATTATCCCACGCCCATTCTCTGGGAGGATAAAAAGAGACAGCACTGGGCGCAGAGAGCAGATCGGCCTGGAGAAGGATAAGAGCTGGAGGAGATTCAGAGCCAGGAACCAAGAAGAGAAGACTCTGAATTGCATCAGGCTTGACGGGGCTCTCTGCAGGAAGGGAAGTCACTTCTTTGGACAAGAGTTAACAGCAACTGCCTGGAGACAACGGTTCATTACAGGAAGAAGAATCAGTCGGAGAGATTTGAGTAGAAGACACAGCAGATCTCTTCCCAGAGAGCGATCCAGCAGCTTCTAGAGACGACAGCTCACTACAATGGTAAAATCCACAAATATCGGGAGTACAACAAATAACCAACTGAAGATAATCTGGAAGCTCTCCAGAAAAGGTTTGTCCTGCCTGGAGGAGGCCAGAGCAGGCAGGGAGGCAGAACACGGAGGCTAACACACTGAGTGGATTGGGGGACCCAGGCATCTCTTGGGGGTGGAGAATTTGCAGGGAGAATTCTACCACATGTTGGCTACTCTGCTTTGGTTGCAATGTAGTAGGTCAGCAGAAAAGTTACACAAACACCAAAGGTAGAGTGTATCCCAAAACCTTAGAGCTTAACAAGACCTAGCTACTAATTAGAAAAAATATTAAGTGATCTTGGATAGGTAGAGCAAATATAATAAAGATGACAATACTACCTAAACTAATCTATTTATTTAGTGCTATACCAATCAGACTCCCAAAAAACTATTTTAATGACCTAGAAAAAATAACAACAAAATTCATCTGGAAGAACAAAAGTTCAAGACTTTCAAGGGAACTAATGAAAAAAAAAATCAAATGAAGGTGGCCTCGCTGTGCCTGATCTAGAACTATATTATAAAGCATCAGTCACCAAAACCATTTGGTATTGGCTAAGAAATAGACTAGTTGATCAATGGAATAGGTTAGGTTTACAGGACAAAATATTCAATACCTTTAATAATCTAGTGTTTGACAAACCCAAAGACCCCAGCTTTTGGGATAAGAATTCACTGTTTGACAAAAACTGCTGGGAAAATTGGAAATTAGTATAGTAGAAACTAGGCATTGACCTACACTTAACACTGTACACCAAGATAAGGTCAAAGTAGGTTTATGATCTAGGCATAAAGAATAAGATTATAAATAAATTAGAAGAACATAGGATAGTTTACCTCTCAGAACTGTGGAGGAGAAAGGAATTTGTGATCAAAGAAGAACTAGAGATCATTATTGATCACAAAATTAAAAAAAATTTGATTATATCAAATTAAAAGACTTGTACAAACAAAATTAATGCAGGTAAGATTAGAAGGGAAATAATAAACTGGGAAAACATTTTTTTGGTTAAAGTTCTGATAAAGGCCTTATTTCCAAAATATATAGAGAATTGACTCTAATTTATAAGAAATCAAGCCATTCTCTAGTTGATAAATGGTCAAAGGATATGAACAGACAATTTTCAGATGAAGAAATTGAAACTATTTCTAGCCATATGAAAAGATTTTCCAAGTCATTAATAATCAGAGAAATGCAAATTTAGAAAACTCTGAGATACCAACTACACACCTCTCAGATTGGCTAAAATGACAGGAAAAGATAATGCTGGATGCTGGAGAGGATGTGGGAAAACTGGGACACTGATATATTATTGGTGGAATTGCAAATACATCCAGCCATTCTGCAGAGCAATTTGGAATTATGGTCAAAAAGTTATCAAGCTGTCCATACCCTTTGATCCAGCAATGTTACTACTGGGCTTATATCCCAAAGCCATCTTAAACAAGGGAAAGGCAATGTGCAAGAATGTTTGTGGTAGCCCTCTTTGTAGTGGTCAGAAACTAGAAATTGAATGCATGTTCATCAATTGGAGAATGGCTGAATAAATTGTGGTATATGAATGATATGGAATATAATTATTCTGTAAGAAATGACCAGTAGGAAGATTTCAGAAAGACCTGGGAAGACTTACATGAACTGATGCTGAGTGAAATGAACAGGACCAAGAGATCGTTGTATACTTCAACAACAATATTATATGATAATCAATTTTGATGAACATGGCTCTCTTCAACAATGAGATGAGATGTTCTCAACAATTTGAGAATGAATCAGTTCCATTTGTTCAATAATGAATAGAACCAGCTACACCCAATGAAAGAACTCTGGAAAATGAGTGTGAACCACTACATAGCATTTCCAATCCCTCTGTTTTTGTCCACTTGTGTTTTTTATTTCCTTCTCAGATTAATTTTACATTATTTCAAAGTCCGATTCTTCTTGTGCAGCAAAATAATTGTATGGATATGTATAAATATATTGTATTTAACTTATTTAACATGTATTAGTCTACCTGCCATCTGCGGGAAGGGATGGGGGGAAGGAGGGGAAAAGTTGGAACAGAGGATTTTGCAAGGGTCAATGCCAAAAAAATCACCCATACATATGTCTTGTAAATAAAAAGCTATAATAAAAAAAAACAAAAAAGGATAATTACTGATAACAAGATATTAAAAATTGATTTGAGACATTGTTTTAAAGGGATTTTTTTGAGGGAAAATTTGGGAGAATTCAGCTGGGTCCCATCTCCCTGAATGAATAATTTATGGTGGTATCAACCAATGATGAGCATATTTTCTTTTTTTATCATTCAGTTATGCCAAACCCCCTGTCAACACACAGTAAAGGTAAAATCATTCATGTGCAAAGTGATTCTTTCTAATTTCTGGAGGTGGGTAAGGAAGATGGGCATATTTCAGTTGCAGAATGAAATCTGACTGTCTTGAGTTAATTCGACTCTCATAAATCATTGTTTGAAACACTTTTACACTTCAGCAGAGGGTCTAGTCCTTTGTTATTCTTTGCCAGGGTTCACTAATAATCAATGCAAAGAGAAATAGATGAATGAATGCAAAAAAAATCAAGTCTTTATTAAGTACTTAGCAAAACACTAATGATATGAATTGAAAAGAAAAAGTCCCTGCTCACAAGGAGTTCACATTCCAATTGGATATATGGTATATGTGGAAGATTTAAATTTCAAGAAAAATTCTATGGCCTGTTGGGTATAGTGGCAAGTAATACCTGTTCTTTGTCACCATTGCCACTTATTTCAATGGCTTTCTTCCCTACTGACTCTTCCTTTGTGTCCATCTGCACCTCTCTTTATTTATCCCTCTTAAAATAAATATCAAGGGAAAACTAAAAAATGGAAGCTTTTCCAAAGCATCTGGAAAAGTCAGCAGTGATGCCAACAAATAGCATTCTCTTATATCAGAATCACAGAGGAAAAGAAATTAAACAAATGAAATATGAAAGAGACTTTGCATCATTGAGAGAACAGTAGCTCTTCAGTGGTGATGACCTAAAGGGAAATCCCTACTCAAGAAGGGGAAGCAACATACTATTAAAGAAATATTTGCAAGCATACCAAGAAATGGAAGGAAGCTTCCTAAAGAGGGAATCCTGCATGTAAAGCTGGCCAACGAGCTTAAAGAGAACTGGCAGTTCTTTCCATTTCTAAAATCTGAAGGTTTCTTGGAACATGGGCTGCAGAATTATAAAATGGCCAACTGCCAGTATGAGTCTTGCTAAAGAGGGACCAATGCTATATTAAACTCTCTAAATGGCTACACCCAGAAGCCAGTTTATGTGTCTTTAGGTATGTACCAGAAAGTCACTAAAATTAGTGATGAGTTGAAAAATCTTGAACTGGATGTTTTGGACTGATCAAATTTCACTTATGAGTTTAATCATCTTCTACAGTTGGGTCAAAGAGGACATGGATATAGAATATAAAAAATAGGGTCTTTTGGAAGGGATCTTAGAGATTAGCTAGTCTAACTTTTTCATTTCATAGGTGAGGAACCCAAATTGAGAGGTTAAATGACTTTCTTTAGGTCTTAATATTTGGTTAATGAGGCCTCTTGGATTTACAAAGGCAATGTAGGAAGAGACCAATCTTTGTAATTAGAAGACATGACATAAAACTTCATCTCTGATGTGTGATGAAGAATTAATTCAGCCTCTATTTTATGGTGGTGTGTCTAAGTTTTATCTACTAGGCCCAAGAGCTGTGAATTGCAAATTTTAAGTTCACTTACCTAATCAAAATTTAAATGCTAACTGGAGACTTTTATACTTGGTTTTGCCTTGATATGATGACAAAGCTCTGTATGGCAGAGGTAACTCAAACATATGGAAACTCCCTCAGTCATTTTTGTTGCTTCCTCAATCCCTTATTAACTCTCTATTGCTCAGCATAGGGAGATGACTATGAACATTTGACCAATAAGTGATCCTGTTGTTGCCTCCCTTTCTTCTGGCCCTCTGGTCCATGTTTTGACATCTGTTTCTAAGCCTAGCCCTTGGGTTTGCTTGCCAGCTCAATAGGGCCTTCTGAAAGATCAAAATAGATCTGTCAAAGTCTGCTCATTGGCTCATTTGTCAACCAATGAAATTCTGGTTTTTTATGTAATCCCTCATAGATGGTCAAGATCAATGCCTATCAACAATGAAGATCTGTATTTCACGTTGTCTCATCTGTACCATTGAGGTATCAAGCACTAAAAAATTAAGGGTTTGGAGGAAGAAGAGATTTCAGATTGTGAGGAAGATCTGAGGTCCACTTCATTAGAGGAGACCATGGACTCTTAGTAAAGTGCTATTGGTACACAACTCTGTTTCAATTTCTTTTATTGTAGGCTGGGTAATTTTGGACCCTATTATGCTTGTTAAAGCAATTGTTCAAAACATAAAAAGCTAAAGAACTTAGCTTTGGTCCTAGATAGGACCCAATGTCTTTATGAAATTCTCATTAAGATTGACTAGGAAAAAATTCTAATATTACATATCTTTTATACATGTGAATGCCATGAATTTTTTTTAATAACTGTATTATAGGATTAGGTAGGTTTTTGAATGTCAATGGCTGAGCCAATGGCAAGATGGTAGATTAGATCAGAAAATTCCAAGTTATCCAGATTCCCTTAACAAATAAAATAAAATCTCATCTCAGAGTAAATGTAGAGCAGTGAAAAACAAATAAAAGTTTGGATAGAGCAGTTCTCCTGGGACGACCCAGATCAGAATAAAGACCCCAGAATGTAAGTTTGAGTGATGTGAAATAGAAATGCCTCCAAGGGAGTTCCACTGAAGCAACAAGCTGGGAGCCTGGAGCTAGATGGGTTCGGAGATAGCCTCAACTTCAATCATAGGAATTTTTACCTCTTGGACAGTGTGTGGAAGTTGGGAATGTGAAATCAGGAAAATTGAGGGAATCTTCATTAAGGAGCACCAGGCTCACCTGTGCTGTTGAGATGCCACTTGGTGGGGGCACCTAGGTGGCGCATTGGATAGAGCACCAGTCCTGAATTCAGGAGGACCCGAATTCAAATCTGATCTCAGACACTTAACACTTCCTAGCTATGTGACCCTGGGCAAGTCACTTAACCCCAGCCTCAGAGAAAAGAAAGAAAGAAAGAAAGAAAGAAAGAAAGAAAGAAAGAAAGAAAGAAAGAAAGAAAGAAAGAAAGAAAGAAAGAAAGAAAGAAAGAAAGAAAGAAAGAATGAAAGAGAGATGCCACTTGGTCAAGAAGGAATCAGCATATACTCAGTGAGTGCAGAAGTACTGGAGCAGGGTAGCTGCTGGCTGTGGGCACTTACAGGGAGGTGGAGTCCTTGGTTTTGGGTCACAGATTAGAGAGGAAAACTGAAGAAAGACTTGAAGCCAGAAGCACTATCCCTCCACATTTCAGTGCTGGAGGTGATTACATTAACAAATTCTTATTAAAAAAAATTAGCAGGCAAAGGGGAAAGAACCCAATTATAGAAAGTTACTATACAAATAGGGAATAGAAAAGACCCCCTCTTCAAAGGGGGGGTACTGAAATTAAAAAAAAAAAAACTTTTCCTATATCCCAAAGAGTAGCTTTAAGTGGTCATCTGCCCCCAAAGAATTTATAGAACTCAAAAAAGACTAAAAATCTTGAGAAGTTTAATAAAAACATTTTTAAAATAACAAAATAAGAAAAATAAGGATAATATGAAAAGAAAGTCAACTAGAAATGGAGATCCAGAGACTTGAGAAAGAAAATGACTCTTTGAAAATTAGAATTGGACAAGGAGAAGTCAAGTGAAGTTATGAGACCAAGAAATAAAACAAAATGGAAAGAATGAAAAAAAGATATTGTGAGACATCTTATAAGAAAAACAACAAATCTGGCAAATAGATCAAGAAGAAAAACATAAGAATAATTCAACTATCTGAAAGTTATGACCAAAAAAACAAAAAGAACTTTGATACAATAATACAAGAAATAATTAAAGAAAATTGTCCTGAAGTCATAGAACAAGAGAGGAAAGTAGAAAAAGAAAAAAAAAATCCACTCATTACTATCTGAAAGAAATCCTAGAAGGAAAACATATAAGAAAATCATATATATATATATATATATATATATATATATATATATATATATATATATATATACATATAGTGATATGACACCTTCCAAAAGCTATTAAGAAATAAGAGGAGGAGGGAAAAGGATAAGGTAAGATATAGAAAGGTCTGTAGATTAATGCCAGTGAAAAAAAGAGTGTAAATTAATGGGAAAGTGATAAAAAGGGAGTGGAAGGGTGGGGGAAAAGGATATGGGAGGGATCCGAGAGGTTAGTATAAAGGGAGATTAAATAATAGCAGGTAGAAGTAGAAGAGTTAGCAGGGATAGGAAACAAGAGATAATACATATGTATGTATATGTGTGTATGTGTATATATGTATATTTTTATATGTAATATATAGCCTATTTAGGGATGAGGGGGGAGAAGAAAGGGGAAAATGTAAAGTGAAAAGTTCACAGCAGAGAAAAAAAGAAAACCTACAATATATACTTTCTTGAAATGGAAATTTATTGGCAAAATTTTTGAATATTCTTATATTCTGCTGTGCACATGACAATTTTTTTCTTTTTATGTTATTTCTTTTCCTAATGTGTATTTTTCCTATTTCCTATCACATTTTTAAATAAAAATTTTAAAATAAAGAATAAAGTCATTTTTCAGCATTGACAATTGCAAAACCTTTTGTTCCAACTTTTCCTCTCCTTTCCCCCACCCCTTCCTCCAGATGGCAGGTTGATCAGTACATGTTAAACATGTTAAAGTATAAGTTAAGTACAATATATGTATACATGTCCGAGCAAACTGTATCTGCTTAATGAGGAATTGAATGAGCACGGAGTTGATCACTGGTAGACTGGCCACATGATAATGAATTACTATGGGCTCATGATAACCCATGAAACAAAGAAGATTATCAAGTGGCCCACATCTGATTCTACAGTGAAATCATTAGAGTGGCAGGAAGGATATATCACTGTGATAACAACTATACAGTATGTGATTTTTAGATGATCTATAAAATTTAACTTAATTCTTGGTTAATGTGAAATCCTTATCTTTAAGGAATATTCCTTATTCCAAAAGCAAGGACAGTCATACTAAAGGAAGAATTGAATCATACCAATATTATTATTCTCGCTGTAAACTCCTCTTATATCCTTAAATAACAATTCTGTCATTTGTTCTCTTCCTTTCCCACTTGACTGCATTTCTCTAGAGTGCCTTAGAAACCTTGTCATCTCATCAGATCACTGAAACTCACACCTCATTAATATCTTCTGCCCCTGGGACCCCTCCCACTAATTGGAGAGGGTGGAAATAGAGTTGTTCTCAGAATAACATTTAAAGAGAGTGTTCAGGTCAACCATCTCTTCATTTTTCATGTAGCTCCGTTACTCTAGTCTGGTAGTTCTCAAACATGTGTTCTCAGGACCCTCTTATACTATTAAAAATTATTGAGGATCTGTCCAAAGGGTTTTTGTTGACATGGGCTACATTTGTTGATACTTACTATATTAGAAAGATGAATTAATTTGAAATTGTAGACCCCAGGATTCTCTGGGCTACACTTGGAGAAGTACTATTCTAGACCAGGACTTCTTAAGCTTTTTCCCTTGCAACCTCTTTTCATCTGAGAATTTTTTACATGCCTCCCAAGTATAGAGGTATATAAAACAGGTACACAAATCAAACATTTGCTGCTAATAAATCATAGTTTCACAACCTCTATATTCAGTTACAAGATGCCTTATGAGGTTTCAAACCACTATTTAAGGAGCTGGACTCTAGACTAACCTGATGTTCTTGTTCTCCCCCCATACCCCAAACCCTCTCTTTACAGCTTCCTTTTATATGTTGTCTTTGCCTCATAAAATTATAAGATCCTTAAAGGCAAAAATGACTTTCTTCTCTTTTTTGTTTCTTTTTTTTTTTTTGTATTTTTGTTAGATATATAGATGTGTGTACGTATATGCTTTGCACAGTGCCTGAAATGTGTAAGTGCTTAATAAGTATTTATTATTTGACTAACTTGCTTTATGGGTCATCACTAAATTTGTTTTCTAGTCTCAAATGTACCTATCAGCTAGAGCGGGTTCAAAATCCAGCCTACGAACATGTACTACTTATTGCCCTTGTGTCCCCTCTGCTTACAAGCTAGCACACGATTAAACATGACTCAGATGAGATGAAAGAAGAACATTCCCAAAGAAGACCTATTGCTCCTGTCTCTTCCTGATTCATTTCTATTAGAGGGAAATATGTGCCTTTGGCTACGTGCTGTTTTCCCGCTTTGAGCTGTGTCTTTTCCTCTCTCTCTCTTTACACTCCACCCCTGTGTTTTCTTAGAATAATGACAAAATGACTTCTACAGCTACACTGAAAACTAAGTGATATAACATAAGTTCAAGAACCGTGCAAAACACAGATAGGTATCCCTAGTCTATTTTTAGAGAATCTTTTAAATACAATCTGGTTTTCCTCTGCTTGCTACATAGGCTTCTTCCTTTGTCAAAGCCTCTTTGCAACAGTTAATACCACAGTCACTTTGGTAACACGCACAGTAAAGCCAAACAGGCAGGCTTTAGTTTGGTTTTGATTCTTGGTCTTGTTTCTGTGGCTACCATATCTTAAACAGCATTTTTCACACTGTCACACAAGTGGGTCTCATTTGATCCTTACAACACTGGTTAGATAAGTGCTATTGTTATCTTCATTTCACAGTTGAGTAAACTAAGGCAAACAGAGATTAAGGGATTTGCCTCTCATTATATAGCTAGTGTCTTGGGTCTTCCTGACTCTAGACTCAGCACTGTAGAACCTGGAGAAAATATGTCCATGCTTCAAAATAGTGCTTTCAGCTCCCTCTAAATTTTCAATACTGGGACAAAGTCCCATGGCCCCACCCTAGGTTGCTACACACAATATACTTATTTCTTCACTTTCCACTCAAGAAGACTTAAACAGTGTGCTCTTTTTAATATAGAAAAGAGGTCAACCTTCCTCCAGCTCCTTCTAATTTCTTCTCAAGTGTGTTTACATTTCTACCTTTGGCAGGGACAACCACAGGCAAAATTGTGAAATTAAATTAGGTAACAATTATCTTTTAAAAATTTATTCAGAAAAACCATTCATCTACAGAACATAGCAAATGCATCTATCCTGTCTCACTACCTCACAGATTTTTTTCCCTGAGGCTGGGGTTAAGTGACTTGGCCAGGGTCACACAGCTAGGAAGTGTTAACTGTCTGAGGCAAATTTGAACTCTGGTCCTCCTGACTTCAGGGCTGGAGTTCTATCCACTGCACCAACTAGCTGCCCCCAGAATTGTTTTCAAGATGAAATTTCGAGTTAATGTATAGGAAAGCTCTGTGAAAAAAGTATACAGTCCCTCATAGAATTGTGAGATAAATCACTTTATAAATATAAATCAATGTATAGATTTAAACTATCATAATATGGTTTTCCCTTTTTTGTTTTGTTTTGTTTTGAATGAAGTTCCTGAAGTAGAATTTCATGCTATGGGAAATTTTGGGAAGGTGGTTAAGGATGAGTAAAGCTGGTTCTTGGGGAACTTAAAATTACATCCTATAGACAACTTTGTAATTTATAAGAGAAAGCAGTGAGCTTGTTTTAGAGTAGAGATCCCTGGCTTCACATTTTGCTTCTGACACATGCCAGCTATGTGAACTTAAGCAGGTAAATTCATCTCTCTGTATTATAGGGAACTAATTCAATAAATTGCAAAGAAAGTATCAACCTATATCAGTAGATGGAATTCTCTATGGTAATGAAATTACAACTCCAATATTTAACCTTCCTTATCCAAACTATGGAAAGCCAACATTAGTCCAGAATGGAAGAAGTAGAGTGGATGAAAACAATGCATCAATGGGATTAAGGAAGTTAAAAACAAAACAAAACAAAACTTTTTATTTTCTGAAAAAGATGACTCAGGTATCATTTGATTTAGTTCAATGCAATGAAGATTTATTAGGCATTTACTTCTCTAGAGCACTGAGCTCCATTTTGGGCAAATGTGGAGATGAATGACAGAACCCTACTCTATGTTATAGATATAGTTTTGTCTCCACAAGAAAGAAAATAACTGTGAGTGCATTGACTGACTTTTTTTTTCTTTCACAAATAAATAAGTATAAGAACTAACGTGATAAACATTTTCTGGACTCGTTTTCTTGATAATTTCCTTCTGAAGGATTGTAAACTAAAAAAGTAGTAGTTAAATGTAGGGGTTTTCACTGACTTTTAATACTGGGAATGAGAAAATAAAAGAGTTTATGAAAAAACAACTTCCTAGTACTTAGTAGAGGGATCTTTCTCAGGAATGTTAGGATTTCCCTCACTGAAAACTTTAAAAAATAGGTTTTAAAAAACAGGTTTAAGATTGATTTTGCCATTGCCACATTTTCCTTTCATAAGATAGTAGATTTGGGGTGAAAAGAGATTTTTTTAGAGGTCAGTTACAAACTCTTAGTTTATAGATGGAACTGAGGCCCAGAAGTTAAGCCACTTAACTTACCAGTGCATTTTTTTTTAACTTTCCAAGTTTTGGGAAAGAAGACAATGGAGAAGGAAATAATATTATTTCAATTTAGAATCTCTCTTGAATGTACCAAATTCACCTACCACATAGAGAAGATAAAGAGATAGTGTAATTACATTTTCATTTCCATTTAAAATATTCCAAGGTATCTCTAATCATTTTAAGAGATGTTATAAAATTCTCAAAATTAAATTCATTTTAATTAGTTTCAAAACTATATATACACTAAAAATTGTCAAGTAACAGTTGTATCTATCTGAAGCATATGACCAGCTTGTTGGAATTACTTTTTTTCTGAACAGAGTTGAATTGCCTGAAATTATTTATATGGGTATAAGCTTTCTTTTTTAAAAAGATAACTTATGTACATTGGTGATTCTTCTAGCTTGTTTAACACTACCTGTGTCACTACTAATGAACACTATTTACAAGGCTATATCATGAAAGGAAGCTTTTTGGATTGTATTATATCCAGTGCTGTTAGGCCAAGAGCCCAGGAACATAAGTAATCATTTATCTCCTTTACCTCTTTTCAAGAAATTATTAGTTATAAATCAGAGCTACAAAATTTCATGAAGGTAGTTGAAATGTGAATTTTTGAATGATAGAAATGTTACCATCCATTTAGAAACTGCAAATGTATATGCATCAAATATATTCTAAATATTGGGGAACTGAATTCAATACCAATCCCTATTTGAAAAGTAGCAATTCTAAAATTAAGTACTATATCTACATATTATATGTATTTTCCCCATTTTTAAGTTTTTATTATTTTCAATAATAAAATGTTCTCTTGATGAACTGACTATAAACGTAATAAAATTATACAACATAGAGAGTTTTTTTAAAGTTTATTATGGACAGCATAGTGGCCTTGACTCATATTTTTAAAAATCCACCTCATTTCCATAAAATACAGTATTCAACAATAAAATTCAATAAACTATACTTTGCAAATTATGAACAGTTAGAAACAGAAATTATTCTACCCCATTTGATAATTAAATTCTGTTAGTCAATGTGTCCAAATGTAATTCCATTACAATTCCCTACTGTAGTGATAGTCAAAAGAAAAAAAAAAAAAAAGAAATTTTCCAGATAACTATCTGAAAGACAAGAAAATCATCATGATTTATAGTAATAAATATCTCAGTAAGGAAAAGTTGAATATATATTTACTTGTTTTCAACTAGATTATTTAGTATTTCCAAATAAATTTTGAGGCATTTTCAGTTGTGATTATAAAGTAAAAAGGCATATATATGAATGTTTATGTGTGTATTGACTTTGAAGTAGTCATATATACCAGTAATATTGACATTGCCCACTATATTTTTAGATCTCTTCTGAATCAGAGATCACATATGTAGAACTGGAAGAGATTTTAAAGGTCATTGAGTCCAATCCTCACATTTTACAGATGTGGAAACATTGGCTAAAACTGGTTAAATAACTTGCCTGAGTCAACTTGAGTATCATTTCTAATTTGAATTTGAATTCATGTTTATGATTTGAATTCAATTCTTCCTTATTCTAAGACCTATACAACTATCTAGATTTACTTTAAAAGTCGTTTTAAGAACCATTAATAAATGCAGTGTCTCCTCATAATTATCATTTATTTTTGGCCCTAAATAGTTTTAACCAGCTTCATTATTAGCTGTATTTAGTAATAGGGCTCCAAACTATTCAAGTTGCCTGCAAAAGCCAAAATGACCCTCAAAGGATTTTTGTCACTATTGGGTATATTTTAAACAATTGTCTCTATCTGTGATTCTATTAGTGCAAAGAGTTCTTCATTGTGGAAACACTCTTTTGACTAATACAGATCAGCAAGTATGCTGCAACACAGAGAGTTTTAGAGAGTTTCTCATGAAAAAGAGATTAAATGACTTGCCTAAGAACACACATCCAGATATCTGTAACAAGAAAGATTTGAATTTAGGTCTTTTTGACTTTAGGATTAGCTCCTTATCACATTATGTTACCTCACTTTAAACAAGATAAATACAAATTCAAACACAAACACAAAAACTTCAGTTTTAAGCTACTTAAAACTGTACTAAAATTTCTGGGACACTAAATAGAGCCTTAAAATAAAGAGTCAAGGCTACTGTCTTAAAGACGAGACTACATAATGTAGAAAAGTCTTTACATAGGCTCTGTTTTTTCGCTTTTAATGAGATCAGTCACATTACTATAGTTACATATAACCTGCAATATGCCTGCCATTTTGGAATGAAAATAGTTCCCCTCCAAAGTTTAGTATTAAAGTTGAGTTACCTAGCTCCCAAATGAAAACGAGGAAAGGAATAAGCATTTATTTAGTGCCTACTATGTGCCAGGCACTACATTAAGCACTTCACAAAAATTACCTCACAACAACCCTCAAGATGAGTGCTATAATTATTTCCATTTTTATAGTTGAGAAAACTAAGGCAGAATGACCTGGCCCCAAATCACATAGCTGGTATGTGTTAGAACCTAAATTTGAACTCAGGTCTGACAAATTCCAGGTGCAACCCTCTTTTTATTGTGCTCCCAAATGTGTCCTTGTTCCACTTTGTATTACATAGCACAAACAAAACATTGTTGTAACTTGCTCATCTGCATATGAAGCTCAGTAGCACAGACCTCAGTAGACCTTCTTGCATTACTTTATATATGTGTTTACTCTGGTCAAAGAAGAAATGCAGCAATTGTTATGTACAGAAGAATTGGCTTTTTTATGATAAATTTTCAGCATAACAAAAAGTATGTTAAACAGCACCATAGTCACTTTAAGGAAAAATGAATGGGGAATAGGAATGTCAAACATAAGTTTAGTGACTGAATACAAAAGAGAAAATTTTTTTAGTGACTGAAGAATACAAGAGAAAGTAGCATTTGGGCATAGATTATTTTAAATATTATATCATGACTAATGATAATCATTAGGTACGGTTTATTGCAATCTACAGTTAACTACAAGCATTACTCATAAAACACATGAGGCTCTTTTCCCTACATTGTTCAATAAGAAAGCATTTTATGCCAAACTTTTACATTAAATTCTTAAAGAAAAATATATGCTTTATATAATGATTTCAGTGCAAATTCCCTCATTTAAATTTCTTTTTTTGTGTGTGATTCACATATGGATAAGTCCATTCAGCTTAATAACTCTACAAGATTACAAATAACAATCAAAGTGCCTTATGGAAAATTGATAAAGCAAAATTTACATTAAGTACAAGATATACAATAAAATAGAACCTCTTCTTAAATAGGGCAGCAGAATAATCCCCCAAATTAGGTAACAATTTATTTTAAGGAATGTAATTATAGATCACACGACAGCTTAAGGGGGCATTGGAGATCAGCTAATTCAATTCTCATCTTTAAATGAGGAAATGAGACTCAAAGAGGTCAGTGTCTTGCCCAAAATTACTTGAGTAACAAAGAGCAGAGGAAGCTTTGAACTCACGTATTTGAATTTCATATTCCATTCTACCACAACATGCTGCCTTTCATCCTATATATGGATCTATTTTTCACATTTACATGTTCATGTGTTATTGTAGTACATATCACTACCTTCTTGTGCTTCTTTAGTTTCTACATTACGTTTGTAGTGTCTCTCTCTGTTTTTGAGAAATATATATCTAAATATTGGAATTATATTATGCATAGTTCAAATTAACAATTGATATAAAATGTAAACTTTCATCCAAAGACAAAAAAAATTGTATTATAATTAAGGTGTTTCCCATCATTTATATAATTCTGGTATAAAATCCTGGATATGAACTATGAGGCTAGTAATTAGGAAATATTACCCAAGAAGGAATTAATTTCAACTTTTAAAGTCTGAAATACACTTGTTCCCCTTGAAAAACCAATTAGTTATCTTAAATAGAACAATTTAGAAATAAACAGTAGTGCTTCTATGTTACAGCAACCTACAGTATTGCAGTATATTAGGTGTCCAGCAACAGGTTCCATATTATTCACTCAGAACCTAGTCTCAAGCTGACTGAAGAGAAGATAAGTCCCATGCTTTTATACACAGGAGCAATGAGAACATCTGTAATGCTCTTCCATACTGTCTGCACTGATGGCAAGACCATTAAACAGGTCTTTACAAAAGGCACCACAAACCTAGAATATAAGAAAATAGTTTAAGATATATTAGTATAAAATAGGTTATCAAATACATCCAAATATTATTGTGTATTCACAAAATAGAACAGAGAAGAATTCATATAAATCTGCATTGTAGGATTAAAAAAGAGTGATTAATTTTTCCCTTGAATAGTTATATCTATGTATATCTATATCTATATCTATATATCCATATTTATAGTTACACCTATGCTTATATGTGTATTGACAACAAATGCCCATAAATCATGTTAGTTTGTAAATATTTTACTTTTTAAGGAATAAGGATATTTGGTAAATATATTCAAGAACCTAAGAGGAAGAAAACTGACTATTGACTAAATTATATCATACAACTAGATGAATAGCCTATTAGTTATTTCATCTATATAGATATTTTGATGTTGAACAAGACCTACCGATAGACAATGAACTGACTCCAGGACAAAGTAGTTGGAAGAAATTTTGTTGAATAACATTTGGGAAATGGTGTAATTCTTTAAATGATCCTAAAATGTTTGCTACCACAAATATGCCTTTGGTGATAGCACATGATTCTGAATCACAGAATACCATAATCTTAGAAGTATGAAAAGTGTAAATTAGTTAAAGGTTAATAAAAGGACAGCTAGAGGGTACATAGAACATTATTGATTATCTAATATGTATAAGACAAGTGTCATCAGAAGTATCATAGAAGAAATATATATATATATATATATATATATATATATATATATATATATATATATATATATATATATATATATATATATATATATAACTAGAAATGGAAATGGGCTGGTCATTGTGATAGTGTGACTCAGATAGTGCCTTGATGCGCCTGAAATTTTAAGACTTGAAAAAGAAGGCCTTCAAATGCATTGGGGAAATTAATTCTATTTATTTATTTATTTATCGAATTATTTATTTATTTGTTTATTTATTTTACATAGGTAAAAAAGGCACAAGATGGAAAGATGTGAAGAAATTTTGATCTATATTAGGAAGAGGAAGAATACTGGATCTATGAACTTGTGGATATGTGGGTATCCTAACTTCAAGTGTTAAACTTGTAAAGAACTATAACCAAAACCAAAACAAAAACGTCCCTCTGGAAAAGGACACATATGTACAAAAAATGTTTTGTAGCAGCTCTTGTTGTGGTGGCAAAGAATTGTAAAATGAGTGAATGCCCATCAATTAGGGAATAGATGAATAAGTTGTAGTATTTAAATATAATAGAATACTATTATTTTATAAGAAATGAGGAGCAGGCTGAATTCAAATAAGTCTGGAGTTATATGAACTGATGCTGAGTGAAATGAGCAGAATCAGGAAAACATTGTTCACAGTAACAGAAAGACTGTATAATGATCATCTGTGGCAGGCTTAGTTCTCAGCAATACAGTTAACTAAGACAATTCCATTAGACTTGGGATGGAAAATGTCATCTGTATCCAGAGAAAGAACTATGGAAATTGAATGTGGATCAAAGCAGACTATTTTCATCTTTTGTTTGTTTGCTTTTTTTCTTTCTCATGATTTTTCCCTTTTGTTTTGATTTTTTTGCAACATGACTAATATGGAAATATGTCTAAAATTATTGTACATATATAGTTTACATCAGATTGTCTGATATCTTGAGGAGAAGAGAGTTCAGGAAAGAAAGAAGAAAAAAAGTGGAACTCAAAATCTTACAAAAATGAATGTTGAAAATTGTCATATGTAATTGGAGGAAAATACTGTTGAAAAAAAAAAGGAAAACTTCTCTCTGGTTTATGGATATACCTTCCAAAGTAGCTAAATATACCCATGACTTTAGTCATTTACATTTTTTTACTGGCAATTTTGTTTAGCTCTCTAACACAAGGCAACACAAATGTTCACTAAAATTTTTAAATATAAAAATTCAAATATCATAATAATGAATCAAGATTGACTGTGAAAAATATTATGTAACCCCTTAATAATGTAGTTCATCATTCCTTATCCCAGAAAACAACATCTTCCAACAATCCTGCAAATATGACCATATAAAAGCCCGATATAACACAATTAGTTGTGACAGATGGTAAACCCAATCCTCAACACTTGCCTTCTATGGCTTTAAGACATAATCTGCAAAGATAGCAGAATTTTTAAAAAGATAAATTTTCTAAATCTCTCTTAAGTAGTAATATAGAATTGTGATGGAATATTATTGTCCTATAAGAAATGATTAGGAGGATGTGATCAGAAAAAACTTGGGAAGGTTCATTTGAACTGATACAAAGTGAAGTGAGCAGAACTAGGAAAACATTATATAAAATAATAGCAATATTGCAATAATGGTAAGCTGTTAAATAATTAACTACTTGGATCAACATAGTGATCCATAACAATTCCAAAAGATTCATGATGACAAATGATATCCATCTTCAAAGAGAAAACTATTATTTGCCTTCTCGGTGAGGAAGAGAGTCAGAGGAAGGGAGAGAATTTGAAACTCAAAATTAAAAAATGACTTAAATAAAATTTTCTGTCTCTTTCTGAAAAAAAGAAAATAAATTATATAAAATATACTTTTATCCTTTTACTGCTAGCATCATGCAGTTTCTTTTATTTTGTTGATACTTGATAAATCCTAATTGAATAGGAAATCATTCTTCCCTAAATATGAAATGATTTTATTGCTTATTTCAATATAGAAAAAGCAAATTGGAAAAAGACAAAGGATTTATAGCAAATAAAATCCAGAATGGTGCCTTATAATTATTGAGTAAAGGTCTTGACATTGGTATTACCTCATTTTGCATATGTAATAATAACAATAATAATTATTATTGTACTGATCTACCTTAAAGAGATAGTTTAACATATTAATCCGTAAATGTTTTAAGTATTACATAAATGTTAAGCATTACTCTAGTATTGAATTATTATGTACCTGAAAAACTAGTTTATGCTTTAACTAATCTTATTATATGCTTTTCATTTTCCCCTAGTATTATGACAATGACTTATTTTTCAACATTGGGCTAATTTTCAAATAAGCCCTTATTAATTAGCCTTTATCTTGGCTGTCATTCTCCTTGAGCATAAAGGTATTTTTGAATTCCTTGTTGCCATATGCACAATGGTTAGTACCCATGGGCTAAAGAGGTAATATTAAATATGTTAATAATAAATTCAAGGTTTATTTCATTGCACAGAAGACAGATTAATTTTGCTATTTCTATATGGCATAAAATAAACTGATAGTTTTGTAAGTATTAAAATTTAAATGGGAAACACCAAGACAGACCTTGCTATTATGAACAGTGTAAATTTAGTACTAGGAAGATGTTATTTTCATCATTTACAAAAATTAGACCTATTTCTCAATTCATTACTATCTTCTGCTAAAGGTCTTAACCTAGTTCCTCAAGATGCTAGACTTTCCCCTTTAAAATCATCTTTTATCTACTTTGCATGTATTTTTTACATAACTAATCATTTATATGTTGTATTCCCAAAAGATTGCAGGCTCCTTGAGGATAGGCATCGTTGTTGCCTTTATTTGTATATCGAGTAGTGTGAAATGACAAAATGTTAGTTGATTAGATTTATCAAATAATAATCACTCAATAAATACTTCTTGATTTCTAAATCAACCAATAGTGCAAAATTATATATAACAACCTCAAACTGGTAGCCTACACGACAAATTATCAGCATCATAATTAAATTGGAAAATATGAGCTTGACATTTCTCTGTTGTCTGGGGATCTGCCTCTGCCCAAAGCATATAATTATCTACCAAATTAAGTGGAAGTTAGAATCACAAACTTTAACTTTCTCATTTATTAATATAGTATATACTATCTGAGGGCTTTTGATTGTAAAACATACATATATATATATGTGTGTGTGTGTGTGTGTGTGTGTGTGTGTGTGTGTATACACTATTTTGAGAAAGCCTATATTTTCTGATTTTGAATGTCACAGTATCAATCTTTCCAAAAATTTAAACTAAATGTAGTACTCAACCTCCAAATGGTTTCCCTCCAAATGACCAAATCGGCTAGCACTCACTAAAACCTCTGTTCAAGCTCATGAATTTTGGCAACTAGTTTAGCCAAACAAATACTAGATTTAGAATGTATAATGTATTCTTGTCTAGACATGAAGATTATGTTGCTATATGACTATTAAGAAGCCTATCTGAGTTGACCAGAAGTAGTAATGAATTTTCAAAAATCTAGCCATCCTCTATGAAATTTTGGTTTCTTTATAGCCAATGATGCATTTTTGAAAGTAAATTGCCTGAGTCTCTTCTGTGATATATCATTAAGAAAATTTAACTGTTCCAGGTAAGGATGACTTGTGCCTTTGACCTTAATTTAATAGGCATAACTTTAACCATATAAAAAGAAAATGCTCTAGGTGCCATTATTGGTTATCACACCAGCTTGTGGGTACCATTCTCTCAACAAACTAATTGAAATGTATCTATCTTTGTTTCATTTCCCAAGGTCTTCCTTTAGTCAAGCTTCAGATACTGTAGAACAGATAGGCATTGTGTGATGATGGTAATGTAAGTCATTAATAATGAAGCTATTTTTTCTGAGTGTGAACTAACCTTTAAACAATTTTTTGAAATTACTCCCTTTACTTTCAATCACAGCTGCCTGATGACAGATGCATGGTCCAATTAAATATTAATGCCTCATATGCACATAATTTGAAAAACAGGCTATTTAAATAATACATATTACAGGGCTAAAAACTGGTGGGATGACTCATGAATGAAAACAATATCTCTTTTGCAGGCCTAACCAGGTGTAGAGAAGCATCATTTGGTTAATTATATTTTTATTTATAAGTTTCTACCATTTAACTTATTTCATCTGCACCACAAAAACTTTGCATAAAGCTTTTCTTCATTGAACTATTGAAATTTATATTTGCAAAATGCCTCATGAAGGAATATTTCACAATAGATTATAAAGTAATTTTATTATCATTCCACTTTTATAAGAGGGAATAACTCATATAGAGGTTAAAGGAGGAGCATGAAATCACATCCCAAGTTGTAGACACAATTCTTATCCTGTCTTGACTTTGGTGAATTTATTTCTGCTTTCTACGTTATTTTAAGCAAGCAAAAAATTTGGAGTTAATATCAGACTTTCTAAAAGTTTTCATCAGGTATGTTTTTCCTTATAAACAGGAAAATCCATGTACTTTTTTGAGTCATAAAAGATTAGTTTTTCATTTCTATAGCTACTTTTGAGTTATATGAAGCTAAATTTCCTAAAAAAAAAATCCAAGTGAGTCAATTGAATCACTATTCTTTTTAGATCATTAAAATTCAAATTGTGAAGGAAAGGGAAGGAGAAAAGCTGACATTGTGTCTAATTGTATCACTTTAGAAATTGCTTATGTTATTTTGTGCCCCTGAACCCTGAGCACATTGTAGCAGGTGACATTACTATGTAACTTGTCAAAAAACACAGAAAAAGTCTCAAAAATTCTCTACTCAGGGCATTAATTATCTTAAAAAGATGTTTGGAAATTCTCTTGCTATTGAGAAAAACACAGTATTATGAATATCTATTGAAACTCAACTTGAAAGGCCAAACTTTAGTTTCCATTTGAGATTTTCCATTTTTTAGTTTCAAACAACTTATATCATCACACAGAGATGCAGTGGGTGGGTTCTAACATGTTTAACATTCATTACCTGTTCTGCTAAAAGTCTGAAAACAAGCATGGTGGTACTGATATTTAAAAAAGCAGTGTAAAGGGGCAACTGTTCTGTGATGATATCATAGTTAGTTAAACATGTTGATGAGACCAGACCACCTCAGATGGACTCCTGCTTAGGTTACATTTTCTGGTTGCCAGTTTTAGACCATCAATCACTCCTAAAATCACAAGGTTGTTCTGGAAAAAAGCCCTTTGTATATCAGCCCTTTTCCTATAATGTTTGACATACAGAAATGGAATCTCTCTGAATTATTTTCCCTCTGCACAAAGTAGATACTTAGAAATATTTTCCCTGTAGGTAAAATATATTTCACCCTCTTCCTAGTTAGTTTTTTTTTAAGAGATTAAATAGAAAACAAAATAAACTGATTTTGTTTAATGGAAATAATATGAATGTGAATAAATGTGTTCCCTCACTCTACTCATACCCAATGGGCCACCATGTTCTTTTCTTTCTTATCCAATCTTTTTGTTGGATTATAATTGAAAAGTATTGGGAAGAGTGGGAAGGGAGAGGACTTTCATTTTCATTTGAATCATTTGCTGTCACAATGGATGGGTCCCTTGTCTAAGTTTCTCTTCTTATTATGCCCAGATACCCATGGGTATACCATGGGTATACATACCAATGGGTATAACTCACATCACCTGGAGTCTGTCTAGAGCTATTTTGGGGGGGAAGTTGGTTGATGGATTAAAAAAAAAAAGGGATGCTGATAGAGTCAGGCCTAGAACCCTGTCTACAAGTTCCAACATGGCTCTGAAAATATGCCCAGCAGAGGCATGTGGCAGGAAGCATGGCCTCTACCTACTCCACCTCCATCCAGACCCAAAAGAGTGCTGTCACACCCCCTTTCCAGATCGGTACTGGTCCTACAAATCATATCCCTTAAACCTTCTAAGATCCTGCCTTAGGATTCTCCAGTGTTCTTTTTAAACTACCAATTCACATTTTGAGAGTATAAGGTCTTACTCTACTCTAGCTGGGCTCAAGTCGGTAAAGTGTGTTGGAGGAGGGAAGGCAGGTAGGAAAGGGACTCCCCTAAGTTTCAGCACACTATAGCACCACGATTGAAAGGGTTCTCACCAGATGTGCAGACAGCTGAGAGTTGCAAAGAAAATTCCTGCCACAAAGGCCAACGGGATAGCCAACAGCACAGTTAGGACCTTGTAGATCAGGTACTTGCTGATTTCAAAGAGGGCATGGCTGCAGATCCAAACTTTATCAAAACTGTGGGCGGACTCGGGCTCCGCAATCACATCCTCAAAGCCCAGCTGGGGAGACAAGAGACACCCGCATCAAACCTTTGAAGCCCCTCGTAGGGCACACGAGGATGAGGTTGGGAGCGGGGAGGGAGAGTAGGGAGACCTGGAGAGCAATAGAAAGATTATGACATAGTTCCCATCTTAGTATGGGAGTCAGCGTTGACTACAAAAATTATACCGTGTCTGGTTTTACTTTTTATTTTATTTGTTTTTTTTTTTTTTAAATTGGAGAATGGGGTAAGAGAGTAACGACAGTCACCATCCCGCTCCGGGAAGGGACCACTCGTCTTCTCCCGCTGGACTTCCCCAGTCTCTTGTCCATTCATGGACGTTGTTGAGACTTTCTACAACTTCATCAGGAGCCAAAGCTCCGGCTCTCTCTCCTCCTCCTTTCGTTTTCCCAACCCTCCCTTTCCCCATCCCCTGCCCCTGTTCTCCCACCGCTTGCCACCTTCAGATGCGTGTTGAGGCCCCGTGGATCGCGATCCTGGAAGGACTTCACGCATTTCTCCGGCTCCGGGTAGTCGGGACCGCTGTTGCGGCTGTAAGAATCCTCGTCCATGTAGATCTGGGCGTCCCCCTTCTCTGTCTCCAGCCCCATTGCTGCTCTCCCTGCCGGGTCTGCCGTGGCTCCAGGGCGCTGCGGCTGCCGCTGCTGCCGCCGCTGCTCCCGCTCCCGCTGCGGATCTCCGAGCTGCGGCCCCAGCCTTCCCTTTTCCTTCCCCTTTCTCTTTCCACTCAGCCTGGTCCCGGGCGGGCGGCGGCCGATTTCCCCCCTCCTGGCTTCCCGCTGGGCTGTCCCGGAGCCCCGCCCTGTACCCGGGTGAGTCGCTGGAGGAGGGACAGAGACAGAGTGAGAGAGGGAGAAAGGCCGCAGGTTCTCCAGCACCCTCTCCGACGCCCCTCCACCTCCCCAGACCGGCTCCCTCCTTTGCCACTCCCTGCTTCCAGAACTGCCCGCCCCAGCGTCTGGCCTCTGTGGCTCCCCCGGGTCACTTTTTTTTTTTTTTTTTTTTTCTCAGAGCGGGGAGGAATGGGGACAACTCTTCTGGGTCAAATCCAGTGCTTTCAGAGGAAGGCCAAATGATTCTTCACACCGACTCCCCTCCATCCTCCCCCTCCGACCTCGAGACTCAGAAAAGGTATCTTTAATCCATCCTCCCCCAGAGTCCCTCAGAATTTTGTGGGTCTCTCACTGAAGAACTCCCAAATTCCTCTACTTGCATGGGATCCCCTGACAGGTAAAAAGTCATAGGTACTTTCTGCTTGAGATAGTCAGAGATAGGCCAGATCTGGCCTATGGGATAGCAGCACTCAGAAAGAAGTCTTAAAGCTCCTGGGAAGGCCCAATGGGTGTGGTTCCTGCCCTTGGCAGCTTGAATTGGGGACTCCTTTTGCAGGAGAATAGAGGTAGCAGAGACTCCTTAGTGCCACAAGACTTTTATTTCTTCACACACACACACACACACACACACACACACACGTATATATATATATATATATATATATATATATATATATATATATATATATATATATATTTAATTCCTCTTTCCTCCTAGTTTTGACCTCTTAAAAGGACTGCATCCGCTTTCCACCCCCACCCTAAGATGCAACCAGATTTGGAATAACCTTAGGTGGATGCCTTAAATACAACTACTTAATAGAATCATAGTGCATTAGACAGAATTGTCGGTATGATTTATTCTGGGAAAGATAGATAATTGTTCTTCTTTCACAGTCCATATTCTTTCACGTTCCAAAGAATCTTTTATTCTCCATTTCCCATACAAACACTTTGAATTGGACTCCAAAAATTCTACCTAATTCAACAAGTATTTATTTAGTTCGGACAATGCTTAAGGTTCAATTCTAAGTCCATGGTGATACAAGTTGTTTGTCTTTACTTTTCTAAGAGAGCCATAACATAAGGAAAGTCATGCTATGACTTACAAGTGAGTTAGATTTAAGTGAGGGAGGGCTGTGCAAAGTCACCGGTCTCACTTTCTCCTCCACTGGGTCCTCATCTGGGTCTAGTGGCAAAATACAGAATGTGATAAAAGGAGATGACCCCAATGCAGTGGGAGGCCTTGGCATTAAAGTTAAGGTTTTTCCCAGGTCTCAGGTTGACAACACCCATTCAGTGATTAAAGCTAGACCATTGAACTGGGTTCATGTCCTATTTTACTGGCAATAGAAAAATAATTACAAGGTAATGTGAAGCTTTTTCTCCAAATTGCTTTGTTGGAAATTGAATGGAAATTAGTTAATGGGATGAAATGGTGATTAAAATACTTATTTTGGTTCAGTATTTCACACTTAGCAGAAAGCCCTCAAGTTTTAGACACCATGAAAATTATGGAGGAAAGATTCTACTGAATATGAAACTTCATTGACCTCACACTTTCTCAATATTTCAAGGATTTATGATTGCAGTGATTCCTCCCTTCATGTATTTAGCTGCCACAACCAATGCCTTAGCAGGGTGGTTCAATGAATTATTATAACCATAAAAATTTCATAGACTCTTGATCAACTGAGAGATGTTGAACCTCATTGAAACTAGCTAAGATGAACTTAGGATAACATATGTAAAAAGTACATTGCTGGATTTGTACTTGATGACCTCCTACTTTGATGGAACCTGAAAGAATTTGCACTCTACTGACATCATTCAATGCTATCTTCATGCCAGAATAAGGTATAAAGTTGATCAAAAGAAGTTCCTGATGAACTTGATGGATTTAAAGAGTTGTACATCTTTGACTAAGAGTTTGATGGTATTTTTCAATGAAAGTTTTAGACATAAATATTGACCCATTTTCTGTGTATGTGTTTTCCCTCTTTTTCCAATTCAGGTGAAAGACAGTGGTGTGCAAGTGAATTTTGGTGACTGAAGGGCACCAGTAGAATGATACTGGTCATTACAATCATTAGAAAAGACCATTCATTCACCCTCCCACTCCTTCAGATGGTGGGCTCTCAGACTAAGAGATTATCTCAGACTAAGAAACCATTAATTCAGTATTGAGAGATCTTGAGTTAAATACCCGCAAAGGTAGTGGCAAGGGCACATATGCTTTCAACCACATAACTACTGTGGAGAGGGGAAACATATGGTTGGAGTTCTGGAATTTTAACTTTCTGAATAAATAGAATGAAGTAGTAGATAGAGTGGCAGAATTAGAGTCAGGAAGATATGGGCTCAGATTCTTCTGCCTCTGACACTTTCTAGTAATATAACCATAACCATGAGTCACAGTTTCTTCTAAAATGAAGGGATTGGACTAAATGTTTCTAAGGTCAGTTACAGTTTTTATTCTATGATTCCACAATACTTTCAGGGTTGAAAATTCTGTAATTCTAGCTTCTTGGAGAGATGAAGGAGGATTTTCTGGGTAGCACAATCCCAAAATCCAACTTTCTAGAAATAAGAGGGACTCCTGGGCAGCATCAACCTTGAGTTGTCTCTACTATAAAGAGAAGATATATTCTTGGGGAGCTCCAGCCTCTTGAACAGAGAAAAGGAAAAAAAAGCTTGCACTTTTTTTTGCTAGTATTATCAATTATTTGAATAGCATATTTCTGATTAGAAAATTCCATCTCTAGAACCTAGAAGGTTTGTTTTCTTTCCAAGGAAGTCCATGATTCATTCAATGCCATAAAAATCCTATAAGGGATTCCAGAAGTGAAAATTGGTGGAGGTAGGGCAAGGAGGGGGTGGAAGAGTGTTTGGTGAATGTCCTGAATTAATTTCTCTTCCAAGGGGAATCCAAATCATAGAATGTTGCTATAAATAGACTTCTAAGACTTTAGGGAAAGGTGGTTCCCACCAGAGAGGGGAATTGTATTTATTCATATAGTTTAAATTTTCTTTTGGATAAAGGCTTTACTATACCTGATAATTTGTGTTGTTACTCTAAGTGTTTTTATGGTATCAGAGAACATTTTTTTAAAAAGCTGCTATGTATCCAATATCTGTTTTGTTACTTTGAGTGCATATATTCACATTTTAAAGCTCTAGATAAAAGCTGTATTGGAACTATGTTAAGAGATTCCCCACAGGCAACCCTGTTTGGTGCAACAAAAGCCAAAATTATGATTTTGGATGGTGGATTGATATAAACTTAGAGTCTGAGTTTTAGTCTTTGGATTATAGGATTACCACAAGATGATTTTAATTGCAGATCTTCATTAGGTAAAAATTAAACAAATCTCAGAACTGCTATGTCAATTTTTTGAGATACTTTAGAATAGGTGGTAATTATAATATGTTGTAAAGTGCATTGAAACCCAATTTGAAGCCAGAGCCTACTACCATTTATAATCTGTACATCCTCAGGAAAAGTCACGGTTTCTCTGAACCTTAGTTTCCTCATCTATAAAATGAGAACTATAACATCAACCTTACAGCATCATTGTCCCTATAAAATACGTAAGAAAAAACTCTATGTAAAAAGGTACTCAACTCTTTTGTCATTTAAGCTATGTGGTTGTCTACAATTGACTGCTAGAAACAAAATAACAGAAAAAATCCCTTTATCCTATGTTAATTACAAAATAAACAGATCTTCAATTAAAATTTAATTGGACAATACATCTATGAAAATATAAGAAAGTGGTAGTTGGCAAGACTTGTCACTCTTGCATTCTTTTCATTGCTTTTTGCCCTTTCTACATCAAGACCAAAGTCATATGAATAATTGAATTTGAATTTCTTCATTCGATTTTGCAATATCATGATGATATTTAAGGTATTTTTTTTTATATTTAGCATTTTATGGCTCCAAGTCAATATGACTGGGCAGACAGACCCTGCAAATCTATAATAGATAAATATTGTGCATAAATTCAATGTTTAATGCAAACCCCAAAATCTGTGGCAATAGTTTATAAACATGCCTTATTCAGTTAATATGAGAATCTATTTAGTCTAGCCACAAGCTGTTCAGTGGCTGCTTGGTTGAAAAAACTTAAGAATCACATTTATATAACACTTTGCTTTTCTTGAAAAACCTTGTTTAGTTAATATATTATTCTCCTTATTTTTCAAATTAGTAATCTGAAACTTGAGAAGGTTAAGTAACTTTCACATCTTAATATAACTAGAAAAAATAGAGCCAGGACAGGAAATGCTTCTAAATTTAGCTTTCTTTCACCCAAGCCATATAATTCTGCTTTCTTTCTGAATCAGGGCACATTTTGGATGATATGTAATAAATGTTATATTGGGTAATTTAAAAAAAAGAATTTCTTCTTTGATTAAAAAAAGATGAATTTATTAGGATTCTTCCCTATTGAAGGTTTAAAAAAAAGAAAGAAAAGAAATACATATTTCCCCAAAATCTTCAAATTGAAATAAACCCCAGAAATCATCTACTCTAATCTCTATATAACCTCTAGCATACGGAAAGTCCAGTTTGAAAAATTTTAAGAATACAAGGGGCAAAAGGCTAGTATTCAGAAGAATTTGATTTATTCTTCTTATATGCAAATGACCTTAGTATCTTTATGACTGATCCTAAGATCCTTCACTATTTTAATCACTCTTCCTAAATACCCTCCAGTTTCTCTGTCTTAGATCTCAGAACTCCAAGAATGGCCTGATCTGGGCAGATTATCACTTCCTTTGGCACTCTGTCTCCTTGTTCAGTCATGTCTAAACCTTCACGAACCTATTTGGGGTTTTCTTGGCAAACATACTGGAATAAATTTTTTACAGATGAGGAAACTGAGGCAAACAGGATTAAGTGACTTGTCCAGGGTCATATAGCTAGTAAGTGTCTGAGGCTGCATTTGAATTCATGAAGATGAGATGAATGGGAAGTGTACCCTTTCTACTTCTTTCTTTTCCATTATGTATCACTCTTTCATTTTTAAAAAAGAGATCATCCTAACATAATTGACTCACACCATACTGTCTACATAGATGACTATCTGTCATAATAATGATAAAATTCTTAGGAGATACATATATCAGTTTACATGTATTGCAAGGAATGTAAACAGTTTAATTAAGATTATTAAATCCTTTATGATTATTCTTTCATGTTTACCCTTTTGTGTTTCTATTGAATATCGTTTTTGGATGCAAAATTTTCTATGTAGCTTTGATCTTTTCATCAGCAATGTATGAAGTTCTCTATAATATCATTCATTCATTAAATTAAATATTAAAGATTCTGTTCACAATATTTTTTCCTTATCTGTGAATTCAGGGATTTGGCTATCATATTCCTGGTAGTTTTTATTTTGGGATTTCTTTAAGGAAGTGACCAGTGGACTCTTTCAATTTTAAATTTTCCCTTTGGATCTAGCTATCAAGGCAGTTTTCCTTGATGATTTCTTGAAATATGATGTCTAGGCTCTTTCTTAATCATGGTGTCCAGGTTATTCTTAAATTATCTCTCCTTTATCTGATATATAGATCAGCTTTTTTTTTTTTTTCTGATGGTATATTTCACATTTCCTTCTATTTTTCATTATCTTGATTTTGTTTTATTTCTTTCTCTTTTATAGTTTTTAAATTTATTTTAAACATAAATACAAAACAAAGTGTCATATACATAGTAGAAAATGACAGGATTCAATATAAAACAAATTTCCATTTCAAGAAAACCTATATAATAAATATTAAACATTGTTTTCAAAGATGTCCAGGTTTTCTTTGCTTTTTAGATTTTCTTTTGTTCTCTGCTGTGCACTTTTTACTTTATTCTCCTGCCCTCCCAAAGAAGGCTACAATTAACCATGAATATATATATATGTATATATACATATACATATATATATACAATAAATATTTCTTCAATTATTTAGATCTGATTTTATTTGTATATAATGTTTTATGTTTACATTTGTACACACAAGATATTACACATTAGATATTTTATTCTGTTTAGTTATTATAATCTAAAATATTTAATAATGTGACTGTTTAAATCTATTTTAGCTTTAAATCTATTTTAGCTTTAACTTTGAGATATTGATTACTACCTCTGTTTTATTACATAATAAATTCTGTTCTTGATCTGTATTTTATGTTTGTGTATTTCTCACATTTTATAGCATTTCCTACAGACAATATATTGTTGAATTTAAAATTTTAATCTGCTATCAGTTTGCATTTTATGGGCAAATTTATCCCATTCACATTCTAAGCTATTATTTTTTAAATATATTTTCCTCTTTCCTATTTTTCCTCACCATCCTTCTCGCCCTATTTCTATTCCTCTTTCTTTTTCTGCTTTACTTCTACCTGCTATTTTGTCCTCCTATTCCTTTACTTTCTCCAAGAGTTCCTCCCTTATTCTCTTCTCATCCTCTCCCCTTGTTTTCTTATTTCTTTCTGAATTTTAAAAATACTTTTTTTACCCTTCTAGACATATATGTTGTTACTTCTTTAACTCATTTCCATTGAGAGTAAGGTTTCAGCAATTCCCAGACTACCCCCAAATAAATCTAGATTTTATATTAATATTAATTTTATATTAAGTTTTCCTTTTTGCCTCATTTGTATGAGATAATTGCTCCTTTTATCTCTTCCTATATGGTTTCATTTTTTTAGAATCACACCATCATACTCAGTTCAGATCAAGTCTTTTTTTCAAACTACTCAAATAAAAATGATAGTCATAAAAGAACTGTTAGTATTTTCATATATAAGAAGTAAATAATTTGATCTTATTGAATCCCTTACCTTATGTGTGTATGTGTATATATTGCTATTGCAATGGCCTCCATGATCCATGGGTTAATACTGCTGCCATGCTCTAGGCTGGTACCCACCTGATGTTACAAACTTTTATTGCAGATTTCTAAGTTGTTTTAGTCTAGAGCAATATCTCAATTTGACCTTTTGTTGGCTCTGCCACTCCAAGATTTGATTTAAGGAATTATTTTTAATTTGGTTGGAGGGGAATGTTGGAATAGTTCAGTTGCCTCTAATCTGCCATCTTGATTCCACATCTCTCCTTCACTATGTATTTTCCCAAGATATTCTACTATTGTCTTGGCTGCTGTCATATCTTATACTACAGGTCTATTTTTCAGGTCTCTGCATGTACTCCTAAAGATCACATTGGCAACTTCTCCCCCACTATAGTTATTAATGGTTTGTGATTAATCCCTCTATCTCCTTACCCATGCACAGTTGTAGTCTCTCCAGAAGAAAGGTGAATAGGAAAAAGTGAAAGATAAATACACACACAAGCACTCACACACACACACACACACACACACACACACACACACACACACACACACACAAGCACTCTCTCTCTCACACACACACACACACACACACACACACACACACACACACAGCCCAAATAGGTCTGTGTCACAATCCTCTTATAGGTTATCCATAGAATCCATCTTGCTAAGTTACTACAAACATTTTTGCTTATGTGGGTCCTTTCCCCTCCTTTATGATTTCTTTGGAATATAGACAAAGTAATGGAATTGCTGGGTCAAAAGATATACACAGTTTGATAGTCCTTTGGCCATAGTTCCAGACTGCTCTCCAGAATGGTTTGATCAGTTCACAACTTCATCAGCAATGCATTAGTGTCCCAGTTTTCCCACTTCCTCCCCAACATTATTATTATCTTTTCCTGTCATTTTAGCCAATCTGTGAGGTAGTACCTGAGTTAAACAACTAAACAAAATAAACAACTAAACAAACTAATTTGCATTTCTTTAATCAATAGTGATTTAGAACATTTTTTTCTTGCTAAAAATCTAAACCTTTGGAGGTAGTCTCATTAATTGAAATAGGTATCTACTAGGAGGAATCTAGTGATATTTTTCACAACAATTAATTTAAACAAGAACAACTCCAGTTACTGGTCTTAATTAATTTGGGTTTTGTCCTTAACAAAGTGAAGTTATGGGGTAACCCATACCCTCTATGAGAAAAAGTATGAACAATCAGATATTGCTTTGACATCTTCGCCAATATTTAGTGTCACAGTTATTTGGATTTGCATTTCTTTTAATAGCAGTGATTCAGAGAATTTTTATATGGTTATTGATAGTTTGCAAATTTTATTTTGAAAATTGTTCATTTCTTTGACATGTTGAAGAATGGTCCAATTTTTCTATGTTCATTGCATGAAAAATCATGTCAAGCAAGTTAAATTCAGTAGATTCATCCATGATGATAATATTCCACAAATTAATTATGCCAAATTAAATACTAATACTACAGTGTTATATCCAGAGAAACAGAATAATGTAATGTTGGGACTAAGTTATTCTTATCAAATAATCTGCTAAGCAAATATAAAAATTTGTGGTAAAGTATCAGTAATGGCAATTTCATTCACATGCCAACAAATAGCAAATAACTAATCAACAATATCAACTAAAACAAGAGTAATTACACTTATACTACTCTTATTCAAACAAATAATGAAACAATTAGTAACACTGAATCAGGCACTTTGTACATAGAAATACTTATGAATATAGCAGATTAATTAGGATGGAGGAATCAGCACAAGAACCTAAAACAAACTAGAAAATGAAACAAAATTAACTTAAAGGATTTAAAATGTAGCAAATGAAACAACAAACTAAAATTAAAAATAAGATTTTTAAAAATAAAAATTAGTGACTAGACATGAAAATATTTTTTAGAAAATATAAACATTTAAAAATGGGAAGGAAGAAATTCCCCAAGAGGCATCCAGAAATATTGGACTAATTATCTAATATCTGAAAATAAAATATTCTTAAAGAAAAAAAAATCCAAAGTGAGATATAATTACTTTCATCATCTTATAGCTTGATTAAAATGAAAAAAAAAAAGTGAAAAACAATGCAAGTTCTGAGAGGTAGTTCCACATCATACTATCAGGGAGGAGGTTGTGTGAGCTAGTTTAGGTATTGGTAGAATTGCTTTGTGGCTGTGGTGGCATTACTATGCTGAATACCTATTGGCAAAGGAAGCCTTCTAGTTAAGTTCCTGTGATTGCCTGAAATTCTTGCTGCTCAGTTCTTTCTTAGGTTTTGTTTTGAAGAACCCACCTGAAGTTGAGACCACTTGCCCAAAATCTAAGATTAGTAATGACTGTTCTCTCCTAGACGTTAGACTTTTTAGCACGATTCATTCCAGAAAAGGAACAGTAAACAGATCTAAAGATAGCTTTTTATATTTGGCCCCAGAAGTTTCTACAAAATGTAGGAAATGTAATACTGTTTTCATTCTAATTTTGTATAGCACTAGCTCCTATCCAAACACTTATTTGATTAAGGGTCTCTCCTATATGAAAGAGAAAATCCTTACTTTTCCCTTTTATCCACATCTGCATGTTGACAGCTTGGGTTTTGTTGACCAATAAATTTTATCACATTCTAAAGATCTAGAGGAAAAAGCGAATATCCTGGGGGGGGGAATAATATTCCCCAGAGCCTCAACCCCCTTTTCAAGCTGCCAGGGGGGATGGATGGAAGAAGGGAGTAAAAATGATTAAATGACATATAGGAACAACTGACTTTTCCCTGGAGTTTAAAGAAAAATCTGCCAAAGATTTAACTAAGCAAAATCATCCCATAGTTGATGGAATTCTGGGCCCAGAATCATTATGACCTTAGTTCAAATGTGTTCTCAATCTCTCTCTACTTTAATCAGTTGGAAAATGAGCATGATAACAAGCCCTACCTTGAAGAGTTGTAAGGATAAAATGAGATTATATCTGCAAAAAAGACCCAGTAGACTAGAAGGAAGACAACAAAGAAATGAAAGATGAAAATTCTTTTTTTTAAAATAGCACATACTATTTTTTGCAGTGGAGTTACTACATTTGTTTCCTAAAATCATAACCCTAGCTGTGCTTATAGAGAAAAAAATTTAAAAATGGCATGAAAGAAATCAATGGTGAGAAAAGTACATGGATTATACTAAAAGGTCTATGCTAGAGGTAACACAATTCTTGAAGTTGAATATAGTTATTGAAGGAGAGTAATATACATAAATGGGAAAGAATCTTTATTTTATTACCATCAGAAAAGAAAAAAACAATTGATATATTTTCTTTTCTACATAAATTCTTTCTCTCCAGTATCAACACCAAAAGCTTATTCTAGAATAAAACCTACCTTATAATTACTCAGTATATTGAAGAAGTTTATAGTTTGGGGACTTTAAAAAATATTTGATTCAAAGGAAAAAAACCACTTTAAATTTACTGTTTAAGAGATCTTTGATGTACATATGTCACACTTGTACAAGATTGCTTGAAGAAGATAGCAGCAGAAATAACATTACATGAGCAACTGATCATTGCCAAATAAGCTCTTTTCTGAATGCCTTGCCTTTGGTCGGCAGGAGTAACAAAAATACACCATCTGTGCCTCTCAGGTCTTTAGTTTCTTGATAAAAATTCAGTAATCTTTGGCAATGCTTTCTTGATTACTTCTGGCCATATCATTTGTACCCATGTGAGTAGCCCCAAATGGGTATTAGTTATCCAGTTTGACAAGTTTGAGGAAGTTCTCTGTCACATCCTGGATGTAAGCCCTGGAAACACAGTGATTTCTCTGTTGTTACAGGTTGACTATTAGCTATTGCAGTAGTAAGTGAAAGCTTCAAAAAAAAAAAAAAAATAAACAAACAAACAAACAAAAAAAAACCCACCACTATTCTTTTCTTCTTCCTCTTTTGCATACTGGATGATATCTCATCTGGCAGATATGTGGACCTATTTTATCATTCCTTTAACTTATCATTTCTCAGAGGCGTAGCAGATGCTTGCTTCCTTCTCAGAGCATCTAGCTTCCTCCTGTTCTTTAGGAACTTCCAATTCAACTCTTAGCCCCAGGTGTCTAATCCTTTCCTTCCTCCTCTTTGTGGCATTTCCCCACCCTTTAGCTTCCTGTCATTGGCCAGTATTCACTGCTGCCTCTTCAGATCCTTTTTCTTCTTGGTTTTCACACAGAAATCTTTTAGTTTTGTTTGTATTATAATAAGCCTTCTCCATTGTCTCTTATAACCTGAGAAAACATTCCTAAAACTTGAACTAGTTCATGGATAGTAGTTATATCCTCAGTCTTGGCTCTTAACTCTTTTGCTGTCTTTTCTTTTCAAATTTCAGACTTTTACTCAATTATCCATAGTGAGCATTGTAAAAAAAATAGTAAATAAATAATGACCCATCTTACAATAATTCATTTAAAAAACAAATCGTTCTTTTGTAATTTTTATTTTACTTTTGCAAGGTAATCAGGTTAAATGATTTTTCCAGAGTCATGGCAGTAAGTGCCAAGTGTATTTGAACTCTTGTCCTCCTTACTCTAGTTTTAGTACTCCATCCACTGCACTACCTATCTGTCCCTGTGAATATTCTTCCCCCAAAAAGAGTTGTATTACTTCTTCAAAAAAAAGAGCCAAATATTAATTTTAGATCAATAACAAGCCAAACTTTGGGCCATATGATGAATTTTGATCAATATCTGTTTGCTTACTAATATGGCTGATCAATCACTATTGTACACAACCAGTACCAATAATAAAGAAAATGGTTTTGTTGTGTGTGTTTATATGCTAGAGACAGCTACATCAAGCTTCCCGCATCAGGTGGGAAGAATTCAAAATTCAGAGTGTGGGATCATAGTTCTATTCCTTAGTACCTATGTGTTCTTGGAAAAGTCACTTTTGCTCTCTTGTTCTCTGTAAAATCAGATTAGGATGATCTCTGTTAGAATTCTTACAAAGTGCTAAATCGTTGGAATTGATAGAGACAATGGTTGTGTAACAGGGTGCTTAACAGTTCTCTAGATGTACTTAGTACTTATTAGAGTTCACATCTTTAAGAGAGCATATATAAGCTAGGAGCCCCAACCAGGATGCACTTTGGAAGATTCAGAACCAGGATTCAGTGGAGAAGATTCACAAGTCAGAGGACAGAAGCCCACAAGTCCACTCTCTCTGAGGTTGAGTCAGATTCATTCCATTTTCCATCTTTGTGCTGGCTGGAGGCTGAAGGACAAACCTTTGGAATCAGAGGCATTCAGAGGGAGCTGTTGGAACCAAGGAGAGAGATAGTCCTCTATTAAAGCTAACCGGGCCCCAGGAAAAGAGACAAGAATTAAAAAGAAACAATAAAGGATTTGGACTTTAACTCCTGGCTGAATTTGAGGTGATTATTGAACTGAACTGAAACGAAGGCTGCCTCCAGAAGCTCCCCAAGAAATCTGCTCTCAGAGAATATTATAATTTAGAGAAGAACATTACAGATCTCTATAATCATTTCAGTTTAGGACTCTGTTAAATATATTCTAAGATTCTATATAATTCTATTCCATATTGTTTTCTAATTACAGCACTTTATGAATCCTTTCTTACATAATACAATTTTAGAACTTCTGAATTATTTCATCATAAGATCCTCAAAGTAAAAATATTTATCATGTTATTTTTTTAATTGTCTGGTAGCTAGCACTTCTTATCTCCTCCTCACTGAAGTCTTTTTTCCTCCGAGATACAGCACAAGCACTATGTTCTATCTTATCCCCAACAACCGCTAGTACCCTTTCTTTAAGATTATGTTATATTTAACTATCTTATATTTGTTTCTATTTATTCTGAATAAACTTGTAAATGTGATGACTGAAGGACAAAGTGAGACTGGTGACATTGCACAGCGCTGGTTCATGTAAATCCAATTTACTTGCATGTCATGGCATCAGCTCCCTGATGTTATGGTCCTCTTGGAGAATGAAGGACAAACAATCATAACAATATCTTGTATACGTCCTTGTCTCTTTTGTCGGAATGTAAACTCTATGAAATCTATCATATGAGGATAAATTCTGAAGGAAGAGAATGAAGTATTTTGTTTGTTTTGTGTATACCAATGCTTTTTAAAGTTTAGCATACTTTTTATTGTAGTAATTTTACTTATTTTTAATACACATTGCTTTATGAATCATGTTGGGAGAGAAAAATCAGAGCAAAAGGGAAAAACCATGAGAGATATAAAAAAAAAAACAGAAAAAAATAAGTAAAAATAGCACGTGTTGATTTACATTCAATCTCTTTAGTTCATTTTCTGGCTATAGATGGCATTTTCAGTCCAAAGTCTATTGGGATTGCTTTGGATCACTGAACTACTGAGAAGAACCAAGCCTTTCATAGTTGATCATCACACATTCTCACTTTTATTATGTACAATGCATTCCTGGTTCTGCTTATTTTGCTCAGCATCACTTGATGTAAATCTTTCCAGACATTTCTATAATTAACTTGTTCATAATTTTTAAAAGTACAATAATATTATATTATCTTCATATACCACAACTTATTTAGGCATTCCTCAATTGATGGGCATGTACTCATTTTCCAATTCTTTGCTACCACAAAAAGAGATGCTACAAACATTTTTGCTCATGTGGGTCTTTTCCCCTTCTTTGTGATTTCCTTGAGATACAGATCCAATAATGGCACAAAGGATATGCACAGTTTTATAGCCCTTTGGGCATAGTTCCAGATTGCTCTTCATAATGGTTGTATTATTTCACAACTCCACCAACAATGCATTAGTGTCTCAGTTTTTCCACATTCCCTCCAATATTTATCATTATCTTTTTCTGTCATCTTAGCCAATCTGAGAGGTGTGAGTTGGTACCTTGAAGTTGTTTTAATTTGCAATTATCTAATAAATAGTTATTTAGAGCATTTTTCATATAACTAGAAATGGCTTTAATTTCATCATCTGAATATTGTCTGTTCATATCCTTTGATATATCCTTTATCAATTGGGAATGACTTGTAGTCTTATAAATTTTGCTTAATTCTGTATTTTAGAATTCCGACCTTTATCTGAAATAAAGCTATAAAGATTTTTCCCAGCTTTATACTTTCCTTTTAAGCTTGTTTCTATTGGTTTTGTTTGTGCAAAAGGTTTTAAATTTAATGTAATCAAAGTTGTCCATTTTGCCTTTCATAATACTCTCTAATTCTTCTCTGCTCATAATTTTTTTCCCTTCTCCAAAGATCTTATAGGTAAATTACCCCTTGCTCTCTTAATCTGCTTATGTATCCTCCTTTATGCCCAAATCATGTATCCATTTTGACCTTATTCTGGTATAGGGTGTGAGATATAGGTCTATGCCAAGTTTCTGATATATTATTTTCCAGTTCTCCCAGCAATTTTTTTTTTATCAAATAGTGAGTTCTTATTCCAGAAGCTGGAGTTTGGGAGTTTATCAACTACTAGATTGCTATAGTCCTTGATTATTGCGTCATATGTATTTAATCTATTCTACCAAACTACTACTTTATTTTTTAGCCAGTACCAAATTGTTTGATTACTGCTGCTTTATAATCTAGTTTTAGGTTGGTACTGCTAAGCCACCATTCTTTGTATTTTATTTTCATTAATTCCCATAATATTCTTGAGCTTTTGTTCTTCCAGATAAATATTGTTATTATTTTTTCTAGTTCTATACAATAATATTTTGGCAGTTTGATTGGTATGGCACTGAACAAATAGACCAATTTAGGCAGAATTGTCATTTTTATTATATTAGCTTGGCCTACCCATGAGCAATTGATACTTTTCCAGTTGTTTATATCTGACTTTATTTGTGTAAGAAGTATTTTGTAATTGTGTTCACATAGTTCTTGGACTTGTCTTGACAGGTAGATCCCCAAGTATTTTATTTTGTCTACAATAATTTTAAATGGAATTTCTCTTTCTACCTCTTGCTGATGGGTTTTGTCAGTAATATATAAAAACGCTGATGATTTGCGTGGGCTTATTACATATCCTGCAACTTTGCTAAAGCTGTAATTGTTTCCAGTAGAGTTTTGGATGATTTTTTAGGATTCTCTCAGTATATCATCCTATCATCTACAAAGAATGATAGTTTTATTTTCTGTACTAATTCCTTCAATTTTTTTTCTTCTCTTATTGCTAAAGCTGACATTTCTAGTACAATGTTGAATAATAGTGGTGATTATACCAGGACTTTTAAAGCTTTTTCTGCTTATGACTCCTTTTTGCCAAAAAGGCAGAGATTGTTTCATTCTTAATATTTTTTCCTCTCCCACCCCAACTCCTGACACATAATAAATACTTATTGAGTGAGAGATCTTTGAATGCTACTTAGAACTGAGAGACCATCTAGGTCGTTTATTTCAGTCCTTTCATTTTATGAATGTGGACCAGGTCATGCAGGCAATAAATAGCAGAGTTGGGATTTGAGCAGAGGTCCTTTAACTCAAAATCGAGCGCACTTTGCACAGCTACTTTGCTGTTGTTTGTCCTTCACACTCTAAGAGGGCTGATGACATCATGATATCAGGATCAAGGTATGGTGTTCAACTGTGACTGAGAAACTGAGAAGATTCTACCCTAAGTTAGGCTTAAATAGTTCATTTGAACAAATAGGATGGAGATGTCTCTGGATTTGTACAACTTATATTTCCTTTGTGCCACTGAGATTTTGTTTTGTTCATGGAATACAGCACCTTCTTCTATGCAAGCATTTTATACTAGGAAATCTAGTGTAAGTGTCTTTTAAGCCTTCCAATCAATACTAACACTCTCCAGAGAGACCTTGACAGTAGCTGATACTACTTTTGATCTTCATATGAATGCTTGCCTTAGCATAAGGCAAGTGCTTACTCAGAGTTCAGAAGGAGTACAACGTCAGCATCGCATATATGTTAGTTGAATGAATGAATGAATGAGTCATGGTGGAAGCTATTACTTTTTGTGTTGTTGCATAGTATACAGCCCAGCTTCCTAATTTCTGGGTCACTTCCCCATATGGCATCTCATAATTAAATGAGGAAGTTGTGAAATTATAATTTATTATCAGTAAATTGCTCTTTCTTGACCTACTCTTTCATCTTTTCAGATTATCTTGGTTTTTTGTTTGTTTGTTTGTTTGTTTTTAATAGTTAAATCTATTGCTTTGTCTATTGAGCCAAAAATTCTTAAACTGTGGGTCATATGTAGGGGTAATGAAATTACAATTTATTATTAGTAAATGTTTTATTTGCATATCTGTTTTGTATGCCTGTATATTTAGGTATATGTGTATACCTATTTTATATACCCATATACTTGGAATCATATAAAAATTCCTCAGGTAAAAAGGGATCATAAGTGAAAAAAGTTTAAGAAGCTCTTATATACACAAAACAAACTAAATAGTGCATTTTCTTCTTTCAGAATTTATTATCTCCATCATATGATCATAAAACACAGATTTTTGAACTGGAAGGAACCTTGATCATTTTACAAATAGAGAAAGTGAGACCTAGAGGAATTAAATAACTTATCAAAGGTTGCACAATAAGAACTGAGCTTTAAGCCTAGATCTCCTGATTCCAAATTCAACATTTTTCTCACTGTTCAATTCTGCCAGATAACTTATACATTCCAAAGCATATATTTATCAGGATGTAGTATTATTGAAAGAATAATAATAAATAAATTTTCATATCACAAACATCCATGCTTTCTAAGGGTCTACAAAACTGGAAATAAGTACGAGGCTGCTGAGACAATCACTTTTCTCTTATTTTTCCTTCTTTGAAGAAGGTTCATGCTGAAATGTAGAATATCAGTACAGTTGTCTTCAAAGTAAATTAATTAAAATTGACTAAATAACAAATAAAGTAAGTTAACAAAGCAAACAGACTAAAATTAATAACCACAAAAAAATTACAGAGCCATGATGGTAGCTGGAGTTTTTAGGTGAATGTTTGCTACTAAATTTATATTTGAAAATTAACTTCCCCTTGTGAAGAAGTACTAGCAAGTTATGGGAATCTGAATGGAAGTTTTGTGCAATTTTTCCTCTGTATGCCTTGGTTTTTGTCCACATTGTGTGTAGAGTAGACTTTGGATCAGTGAACTAAGACATTTATGATTTTATAGTAGTTTTTTGTGATGGATGCCAAATTAAATCTTTGCCTCCTTCAAAATGGTACAGCTTCTGGCCAAGAAATTCTTTTTACATACACAATCCCCCTATTTTTGGCAAAGAAAATCAAGACCCATTGCTGATTTCTGGATAGATTTCATGTTTTTTAAAACATTTTGCTATTAACAATGATCAGATTCTGATCTTTTTGAAAGTTCTTGATTAGTTCTTATGGTATGGTCATTTTCATCCTCATTTAAAATAACAGATAATGCAATTTTAGATTTATTTTATCTTGTTTTCTGTAAAGAACTGATGTCTCTATTTCATCTTTTGAGTTTTCCATTGATTTCTACAATACTTTGTGGCTTAATAAGACATGAACTTGTTTGTCCAAGCTTTCAGACCAACCTCATATTTCCATTAGTAGATCAAGTAAAAAATTAAAAACTCCTACTGGATCGTGAGAGAACTATTCTGATAGTCTACCAGATGATCTCCTGAGCTATTTCCAGTATTTGAGTATAGAAGTGAAGCCAATTGTATTTTATATATTAGAAATTATTTAGTATAAATTAGTAATTTTTCAAATAAAGAAACTAAGGCCCAGTGAAATTCAGTGACATGGTTAAGTCCAAAGCCTTGGCTAGAAATCAGAATTTCTGATTTCTATAATCTTTTGTTCTTTTCCAACCTACTCCTCTATTTTGCCAGGATCCTCCTGTATCTTTTACAGTTAATGCTTTTACTTTTTCCACTTAATCAAAGCTTCTGAAATTGTGGGTCATGTGTAGGAGTAATGAAATTATGGTTTGTTATCAGTAAATGTTTGATTTTTATGCCTATTTTATATACCTATATATTTGGGTATATAAATATACACCTGTATATAAAAATGAACACCACATGAAAATTTCTTGGACAAAAAAAAGGGCCATGAGTGGAAAAAGTTTAGGAAGTTAGTGCAGTAAACCACATTATGGTCATAGAATCATAGTTTTAGAATTGGAATGGAGAGGACATCAGGTTCAGTCCCTTACTTCACCTTTTATAGGTAAAGAAATAGAGGCATACATACATATTTTATTTACTCAAGGTCACATGACTAGAGTGTCTGAGATAAGATTTGAACCCTTGCCTTTCTGATTCCATGGTGGGGGTGTAACCCAAGTTGCCTCTGTTCTTTACAATTAATTATTCAGGTAAACCTTTCAAATATCAAAGAAATTATTTCAAACCTAACAAACAGCACATAAATAAATACATATCAAATACATTATGGAACAGAAGGAGAGACTTATTCACAAAAGTGTGAAACCTCTTATCCACAGTTTGTTTTTGTTTTGTTTTTCCTTATGTACATAATAAATTCATCTTCTAACTTTCAAAACTGTCCTGGTTATTGATGGTTCCTTCTCCCTTCTTTCTTTCTTTTTTTTTTCTTTTTATTTTGTGGTTTAGAACTCTATTCTCTCAACCACCTATTTTGCCCTTATTCCCCTATTGCAAGCACCAATTTTAAAAGGATATAACAAAGAGTACATTCTTTACAAAACCAGAAACTAGGGTATTAGCTACACAGATATAACCCATCTTATTTATTGCCTAAAATACTATAAATACCCATGTAGCTTTAGAACATGATGTTTTCTATAAATAATCCTTTTCTTTTACTATTGTTAATATAATCATAAGCTGACTATTTTCTTGAACAAAAATATGACTTCAATAAAAGAGGATCAAAGGGTGGAGATGTTTGTCCAAGCTTTCAGCCCAACCTCATATTTCCAATAGTAGAGCAAATAAAAAATAAAAACTCCCACTGGACTCTGAGAGAACTATTCTGGTGGTCTACCAGATGATCTCCTGAGCTATCTCCAGTATTTGAGACTGTCGACTGTTAGGTTAGGTAAGAGTAAGCAGATGGTGCGATTAGGGGAGTAGCCAAAGGGTAGGGCAAAGGCATTTTTAAAGGTTATTTTTCTACCATCAATAAATTTCTGGAGAAAAAAAAATAATCCAGCTTTCAGGGAGTTTACTTAAAGAACATTTGTCTATTTCTGTTCTGTTATTATGAAGACACTGAGCCAGATTCCCTCAGTGCATAAGGGAATGCCTGGGAGTAAATTAGGTACTTTGGTAAATCATGTTAACTCTTTCAAGGCCCTCTAACATACTTTAACTCAGCTAGTTGTCATGGGAATAACAGTCCTTTTCCCTGCCAACCTTTTGTTGACTCCAGGGTTACATGTCTAGAATAATTGGCGGGCTGGATTCAAAGGTGTGTAACTAGAGAAGTGGCAAAATTGAGTATTTGGAATATAAACATGCCCATTGGCATTCTTGAGTGTCTGAATGAGGCAGTTATAATCAGATAAATGGCTTATTTCAAAAGTAAACTTGGGTCATGTTTGCATTATCTGGAAAAGAGAGCCAGTTCTTTAGAACATTCAGATCATTCTTCAAATGCTAATCTTAAAACACACATATACACACATCTTTTATTTGAAATATGTAGCTCTTTCCATAGCATCTACATTTTTTATATATTGCAATTAATATCTAGCATTTCTATATCACTTTAAGTTTTGCAAATGGCTTTAAAATATCTCCCGTTTACTTCACAACATCCTGGGAAGTAGGTGCTATTACTATACCCACTTTACAGATGGAAAAGCTGAGGAAGATAGCGGTTAAGTGATTAATCCAGGTTCATACAACTACTTAGTGTCTGAGACTGGATTTGAACTCGGGTTTAACTCATTCTGGATGCTATGACACATCTCCCCATTCTTCTATTATGATGGATTCCTTTTATAATGACTAGTTGAAAGATTCTGAACATACTTTTTCAGGTTTAATTTTGTTACAACTTTATTCCATAGTCACCTTAAAATCTATTCTAATGTTTTCTTCCTAATGTTATTTTTAAGATCTTATTCTGGAGAAAAGCTCCAATGAGCTCTTATTCTGCTGTTAGCAGAACCAACAGACTGAAAATAAGCTTTTATAGTAAGGCACTGTGGTGTTGGGAAAAAATGCCCACTACTTTATTTGGAAATAGGGGAATTTGTAGAATGCTGTTGTAAAGGGCACACCACTCAAATTACTTACTTTTGAAGACTCTTACTTTGTAAGCAAAGTATTTTCTGAAGGAGTAGAGCACAAATAGCCAAACATTTTGGCTCAAAATAGAATGGTTATTTTGTTATTTTGCAAAAGCCCAGCCCCCACTTCATGATGTATATGTTATTCTAAGCTCTTTTAATTCAAAAGCAGAACATAATGGAAAAAGGAGATGGCAAAAAGTTATTATATGAAATTATTTCTCACTTAGAGAAAAGAGTCAGAATTGGATTTTAGTTCAGTTAGAAGATATAGTATTAGTTGGAGAAAAATTAGGAGTTTTGGGGGTCTTAGAGGCCTACTTGGAAAGGCCATTCTTTAACTGGGAACTTTATTTTCACTCTATTTTAATTTCATCCTTCATAGTGCGTGCTCTTGTTGATTTCTTTTTCATATTTATAAAATGCTTCTAGAGAAGCATAGAAATTCATGCTTTCATAGAAATCTTTGTAACAATTTTTTGAGAGGGCAGATGTTCATGCATAAGGACATAAAAATGGAAAGCACATAAATTATTTGTGTGAATGCCCATATTTTTACAGCAAGTATTATGATCCTAGAATATATATGATTGTTGGCCCTTTTTGTTTATGGGGCTGTTCCAAAGGCATACCTTGAAATATTGTGGGTTTAATTGCAGACTACTGCAATAAAGCCAATATCACAATAAAGCATGTCACGCGAAATTTTTGGCTTCCCAATGCATATAAAAGTTATGTTTATGCTATATTATAGACTATTAAGTATGGAATAGTATTATGTCTAAAAAATATAGCTTAATTAAAAAAACTTTGTTGCTAAAAATGCTACCTATCCTCTGAGTTTTCAAAGTAATCTTTTTGCTGGTGATGAGTCTTGCCTTGATGCTGATGGCTTCTGACAAACACAATAAAGTTTGCTGCATAGATTGACTCTTTCTTTCACTTGAACACTTAGAGGCCAGTGTAGGGTTATTAACTGGTCTAATCTCAATCTTTTTATGTGTCAGGGAATATAGAGGCTCAAGAAGAAAAAGAGAGGGGGGGAAAGGTAGGCTGGTGAAGCAAAGACTCATGTAATGTGTATTGAGTGCCATTTTAACAGGATGTGGTTTGTGGAGCCCCAAATAATTATAACAGTAACATCAAAGATTACATATTACCACAACAGATATAATAATGAAATAGTTCAAAATAGTTTGAGGATTAGCAAAATGTGACACAGACATGATGAAAGCACATGCTGTTGGGGAAATGGTGCTGAATGATTTGTGTAACTCAGGGTTGCCCAAACCTTGGTAAAAATGCAGTATCTGTAAAGTGCAATAAAGTAAAATGTAATAAGAAGAGATTTGCTTATATTATGATTGCTAAGGAAATTATTTTTCAATACAAGAACTGTCAACTAAAACCCTCACTTTATAGTGAGAAAGACTACCACATCTCCTAGTAGAGAAACCTATCTATAATAAAAGCAGAGCTTATGGTTTACACTGAAATACTTCCACACAAATAGGGATGGGGATAGGGAGGAGAAGTCCTTTTTATACTTGTCCCCTAAAAAGGCAGGATTGTCTTTCTCCTTCCTCTGCTTTTTAACAGAGAAAGAGGAGGACTTGGTGATCTTATAATACTTCTCTAAATCTATGGTGTTTTACAAAGGAATATTGTTGATGTTATAAATGGGGTGTCTAAATAAATAAGATTGTATTTCTTATTTTCTGAAAGGGAGAGTTGACAAAACTGGGTCCTTTCAGTTTTTAATGTGCTCCCTGGCTTCTTGGTTTTATAGTATCCATAAGTCCCTTTGGGGAAAAGGAGTTGGATTAAAAATATTTGAGTGTTTCTATTAAAGTGTGCAAATCCTTATCCAGTGATACTGCTACTAGGTCTATACCCCAAGACAGAAGAAAAGGATCTATATGTACAAACACTTTTATAGTAGCTCTTTTTGTGGTAGCAAAGAATTATAGCTGAGTGGATGCTTATCAATTAGAGATTGACTGAACAAGTTATTTATACATATGAATGTGATAGAATAATATTGTGCTGTGCAAAAAGATTGAAGAGATGGTTTCAAAAAAAAATACACCTGGGAAGACTTGTATGAAGTGATGCAAAGCGGAATGAGCAGAACTAAGAAAACAATGTATATGACAATAATATTGTAAAAATAATCAACTTTTAAAAAACATAAGGAACTCTGATTAACATGATGACCAACTATGATTCCAAAGGATTCATACTGCAACATGCTATATACCTTCAGATAGAGTACTTATTGAAACATCTTTCTTTTCCCTTCCCTTCTCCTCCCCTCTCCTTCCCTCTTCTGCTCTTCCTCTGCTCTCTCTTGCTTTCTTTCTCAACATGGCTCATATGAGAATTTGTTTTGCAAATGTACACATATTTATAATGGATTTTGTTTTTCTTATATTTTCAGTAACTAAGGGAAGGGGAAAAGGGAGAGAGCAAATTTAGTACTTAAAATAGAATTGAATTTAAAAAGAAAGCATTTTAGTTTTGCTCACTATTTTAAAAATTACTATGCAGAACTACTGTTGTAGTTAGTGATATGTTGCATGTTTATTTAAATCTTGATAATAAATTCTCTTCTAGTTCCAGTATTCTGTGTTCACGCCCTTTTCTATTTTCTCATTATTAAAAATAAGTTTTAGAGAGCTGTAAGGTCCCAAAGTAATCATCCACTAAGACTCCTAGGATTCCATTTCTTTTTTAAAACAATCTATCTACTTTAATCTAAGTCCACATGATTTCCTCATTGAAGAATCCAAAAGACATCACCAAGATGGTTTGCTTTTGGTTCATTCTTTTTTTATTTGGGATGATAACATTTTATGGTCCCACTTACCCCACAGACATTTTAAGCAGAATTAAGAAAACTGGAGAATTCCCAAGTTCTCAAATGTATATTTTTATAATTCATTGGGAAATTTAATCTGATACATGTTCAGATGATAGAAGGATAACATGTGGCGATAGTGTGGCTTAGTGGAAAGAATTTAAAATTTGATGATTTTTATTCAAATACCCAGCTTTGCCACTTGTCACTTATATGATCAGAACTTCTTTGAACCACAGTTTTTTCATCTGTAAAATGAAGGGTTTGGAGCATTATTGTTCTTAACTAGCTTTAAATATATGATAGCATGAATTTTAACAAGAAAGATTTCCTCCATTTTATTCTATTTTAAATAGAGGTGCCCATCCTGCAAAAAAGTCCAAGTCATTGTTTCAAAATGGATACATATATTCAAAAACAAAATTCCCACTCTAACATGAAAATGAATTTGTCCTCAGTAGCTCTACTCCAGACTTCTACCAACTTTAAAGCCATGCCTCCCACATAGTTGGTTGATCCTGGAACTTTCCCCCAGGGCCTGGAGCCTCTGTTCTCACTGATGAGTTCTTTCTGGAGCCTCCATTTTGTGGAGACTGACCCGTCTTATCTTCTTGTCCTGCCATCTACTTGGCTTCCTCTGGATTTCAAAACTGTGCCCCCCTACTCCTTGCTCTCTTCAAGCTCCCTTTTATGTACCAACTCCCATTAAAATGTAGCTCTTTTGAGTGCAGGTATTATCTTTTTGCTTATATTGGTAACTCCTTTCTCCATCCTCCCTTCTTCCCTCTCTTGTTCCCCTTTTTTTCCCTACTTTCCTCTTTCCCTCCCTCCCTTCCTTCCTTCCTTCCTTCCTTCCTTCCTTCCTTCCTTCCTTCCTTCCTTCCTTCCTTCCTTCCTTCCTTCCTTCCTTCCTTCCTTCCTTCCTTCCTTCCTTCCTTCCTTCCTTCCTTCTTTCCTTCCTTCCTTCCTTCCTTTTTTCCTCTCTCCTCTTTTCTCTCTCCCTCCTTCCCTCTGTTCCTGCTTCTCCTTCTTCTACTTCTTTTACTTCCTTTTCACCTTCCCTTCCTCCTTTCTTTCCTCCCTCCTTTCCTCTTTTCCTCTTTCCTTCCCTTTCTTCCCTTTTACCTTACCTCCCTCCTTTCTTTCCTTTTTCCCTTCCTTTCCTTTCACTTTCCCTTCCTTTCTCCTCCTTTCTCCATTCCTTCTTTTCTGTGTATTTTGCATGCATATATGTACTAGATGAAGGTCACTGTGGAGTATATTGAGCTAAAGATATGAACTGAAGATCTGCCTCTGTTCTTAAATTACTCTATGTTACAGCTCTGTGACCCTAATTGAATCAGTTAAGCAAATCCTTAGAAACTCAAATAATTCTCTAATATTATGTTATACATGGGCTCAATTAGACTTGGTCTCCCTCTCCTTCTACCTCTCTTTCTCTGTCTCTTTTTCTTTCTGTGACACACAAGTTAATCAATAAATCCTTTAAAACTAATACAATAATTGCTTCTGTCTTTTATAACATTCGGGTTGTTTTTTAAAATGAGTTTCCCCTTTAAGACTCTCCTAGATGTTCATTTTAATCTGATTTCACTCTTATACAGCTTTGAGCAGTTAGGATGTGAACACAGTGGGATTTGCCTTGGTTCTATATCCCTTAAGATTGGCTCTGGGATCTTACAGTCCTAGAATTAGTATTAGACATGATGATTATATTCTCACAGAGATTTGTCCAGCAAAATTTAGAATTTTATGTAACACTTTATGGTGATGAAATAGGGTAAGTTCTGTACTATTTGAATATTTTCTGACATTTCAGTAGAAGATAAAAGATAGGACTTTGTCTACAGTAAGAAAGCACACTCTGTTACAATTTTTATATGGTGGCAAATAACACAGAGGAGGAAAGAAGAAACATGTCAATACACTTTGTTAGTATAGTAGAGAGAAGATTGCTTTTAGGAGTGGAAGCAGAAGAGATATCAGGGAGTGCTTTGTGCAGTGAATGAGACCTAACCTCGGGATACTCCCTGAAGCACCAGTGCTGTGGGGAAACAGCTGAAAGGAGTATCATCTTTAGAGGAGGCAGGTAATGAAAAGGTTGCTGATTTTTTTTTCTTTTGGAAATTTATTTATATCTCATGACTTTTTTTTTAAAAGGTAAATTTATTTTGTTTTACATATATTTATTTATTGTCTGTTTTTCCCACTATCTTGCTCCATTAAAGGAAGAAAAAAACAAAACCCTTATGAGCATTTTATAATAAAAATAAAACAAATCCTCACATTGGCCATGCCTGAAATTGTGTGTTTCTCTCTGTATTTTAAGTTCATCACTTCTCTGGAAGGAGGTGAGAGTAGTATTTCACCTGTAATCCTCTGGATTGCTGATTTATCATTCATTGCATTGACATCTTAAGTTTTTGTATGATATTCCTTTGAAATAAATATAAAAGTGTGGGAGGGAAAATTAAGCAAAACCAAGTGACACAATGACCAAGTCTAACAGCATAGCCAACATTCTGCACCCATATTTCTCCACTTCTTCAATGAAAGAAGAGAAGTACATTTGCTTTACTCCAGCTATTCTTCTCTACTTCCATATTCCAGTTTTCAACTCTAGTTACTGCTTCGGGACCCATTGCTCATTAGTGATCAAAGTTTACCATATTTGGGGACAGCTGGTCCTACCACAATGCACTGTGGCCATTCTTCTGTCATGCTTCCTTTACTTCTCGCCATCTCCTCATTTGCTATCTTCCTCTGAGAATACCAATTAAATCGACACTACTATTTTTGTAAGGATATGTCAATTAATTTACCCTACAATTCCACTCACCAACCTTGTTACTTTCTAGACCAAAATACTCTTCTTGCCTCTAGTCTCCTATATATGTTGTCCTCTTGAAGATAGGAACTATTGTTTTTTTAATTTTTCTCAGATGATTAGTATAATTTCTGGCATATAGTAAGTACTTAATAGATTTTTTTTCATTCATTCATTCATTCAAAATCATGTCTTCTCCATGAGCAAGTTTGGTTATTACCAATTACTTAACTCAATTTTGAAACTCTTTTTCTTTATTTTATTTTGGTCATGGTACACAATATTTTCTTGCTTATGTGTACTTAGGGCTAAATTAATTCATATGTCTTCCCAGGTTTCTCTGAAGAATGTATCTTCATCAGTCTTAAAGTACAATAATAACCCATTACATTCAAATATCTTTGTTGTTCCTTAATCAATATACAACCATTTTGTTTGCAAATTTTGCTATCACGAAAAATGATGCCATGAATATTTTGTATTGACATTTTTATTTTTAACATCCTGATTTATATATATATATATATATATATATATATATATATATATATATATATATATATATATATATATATATATATAATGAGGTGGGTGGGTGGGTGTGTTATAGTGAGATCTCTGTGTCAAAAGGCATGCATATTTTAGTCATTTAAAGAAAAGCATAATTCCAATTTCTTTCCAGAATGAATTGCTCATTTTGTAGCTTCCTTATTGTGCCTGGCCTTCCAAAACCACTGCAATCTTGTCCTTTCCCATTTTTTGCCATCTTTGCCAATTTTTGGATGTGAAATGGAATCTCAGAGCTGTTTTAATTTGTAGTTCTCTTATTATTAGCAATTTGGAGCATTTATTAATACATTCACTCAGTTTGTAACTTTCTTTTTAGAACTGTCATTTTAACCCTGTGACAACTTATCTATAGGAAATGGCTTTTGGTTTCACATATTTCAATTGCTTTTCTATATATTTTGAATATAAGATCTTTTATCATTGTTATTAGTTGCAAGGTTTTGTTGTTGTTGTTGCTGTTGCTTTAATCCCAATCAACAATTTCTTTTTAGATCCTAGCTCTGCTGAATTTGTATAAATTTTTTTCAATTTTATGAGATCAAAATTATGAAATTTCTTTTTTTGTAATTGTTAAGAATTCTCCTCCAAAGTTATAGTTGTAAATTGTATTTCTAGTTATTTTCTTCTCCTTTGTAAATGATGTGAACTTCTTATATTGGATTTTATATCTGTTCGAAGTTGATTGTGGTATATGAGTAAAAAAGACTAATGCATTTTTCCCCAACTGCTTTTCCCATATCCCAGTAGTTTTTGTGGAATTGAGAGTCTTCCCCAAGTAGTTTTAGTTCTTGGGCAGCTGATGGATTTCTTGGATAAAATGTTTACTTTTAATTTTTAGAATCACTAGCTTGTTTCAAGGTTTAGCTCATGTGCCATTTCCAATGATGTACCTTTTCTGATCCCACTGGTTACTAATATTCTCTTCCTCATTTTTAAATTATTGTATACACCTTTATGCACATATGGAGAAGAATGTGAGCTTCTTAAGGAAAAAACTTTATTTGTTTTGTCTTTGTATCTCTAGTCCCTAGCACATGGTACATGCTTAATACTTGTTGGTTCAGATTAGAGATCATGCAGTATAACTTTGGCTCAGTGAGTAAAATGTATGCTCCTGAAAAAGTAATTGATGGAAGACTTTGCTTATTGGTTCTAGATCCATTCTCGGACCTGAGGATGCTCATTAGTACCTTTATTGGGCAGAGGTCAGTCATCATATCACTCCAGAATTCATATAAATTAGAACTAATGAATTAAGCAAGAGCTGTGGTCATTCAGCTTTGTGGTACCATATTGAATGAACCAGGTGAACTAGCTCCTGATTTTTGTATTGAAGGATTTCCAACAGCAAACACTGGAAATACATAGCACAAATAATTAAACATTATGGGATTATCCAAGCTTCTTTATAGCATTTTAGGTGATATTGTCTGCTAGTTCATTGTTAGCAGCTTATGTACAGAACAAATCTGCATTACTGTTTTGATTACTTTCTTTTTAAATGTTTGCTCATGTTTCTTCAATCTTTTCTATATTTTCTCCCTGTCCCCTGATGGTGACTTGTTGTGACCAAGACTGATGTTACTATCTCAGATGTCTGTCTGAAGTTGCTGGAAAGGAGTTTTTGGCTTTTTACTTGAAGCAAAAAGGGAGCACAACTGTCTGCAACTATTAATTACACTGTGGGCTAAAGATAATAAAATATATAAATCAATCAATAAACAAGATTTGTGCCAGACACTGAACCAGAAGTTAGAGATACAAAAGAAAAATTAAAAATCAAAAAGCTCACATAATATCTCTATCTATCACACTCTATCAGAGGGAATAGCATATATAAAAATTAAGCACATAAAGAATTTTTGCAAAATGATACGAAGTAATTTTGCAAAGCAGGACATTAGCTGCTTGGGTATCAGGAAAGACTTCATGGATCATATGGTGCTTGTTCTGAGTCTTGGAAAAAAAGCAGAGAAGTAAGGCATTCTACATGGCAGAGACAAGAAAGAAGTATATTCTAATCCAAGAGAAAAAGAAGGCAAAGGTATCTTATGATGGAATATCATTTATGAAGAAGAATAAGAAGGCCAGTGTGTTTGGTCCATAGTGTATGGAAGGGAAATAATAGATAATGAAGCTTACAAAGTAGATTGGGAAAAAGTAATGGAAACCTTTTAATGTTATAGTGTTTTGGAAGAGACTAGCTTTTAAGTAGGGTAAGACTGTGAATAAAAGACAAGCACTGGGTAGGATTTTCAAAGAGTGAATAGAGAATGTCAGAGAGAGAGAGAAGGGAATTGAAGGAAAGTGGAAAGGGAGAGAGAGAGAGAGAGAGAGAGAGAGAGAGAGAGAGAGAGAGAGAGAGAGAGAGAGAGAGAGAGAGAGAGAGAGAGAAGAGAAGAGAAGAGAAGGAAGGAGAGGAGAGGAGAGGAGAGGAGAGGAGAGGAGAGGAGAGGAGAGGAGAGGAGAGGAGAGGAGAGGAGAGGAGAGGAGAGGAGAGGAGAGGAGAGGAGAGGAGAGGAGAGGAGAGGAGAGGAGAGGAGAGGAGAGGAGAAGAGAAGAGAAGAGAAGAGAAGAGAAGAGAAGAGAAGAGAAGAGAAGAGAAGAGAAGAGAAGAGAGAGAGAAGAGAAGAGAAGAAGGGGATGGGGAGACGAGGGGAAGGGAGGGGAGGGAAGGTAAGGGAAGAGGAGAGAAGAGGAGAGAAAACAGTATAATGAGTAAGAATAAATTCTGTAACTTAGTGGAAGGGACTATTTGAATGCCTAGAAGTTTGTGCTTTGATATGTAATAGGGCAGCTAGTTGATATAGTGGATAGAGTGACAAAGCTAGAGTCAGAAAGCTTATTTTCCTAAGTTCAGATCTGGCCTCAGATAGTTACTAGCTGTGTGATCTTGGGCAAATAACTTCATCCTGTTTGCCTCAGTTTCCTCATCTGTAAAATGAACTGAAGAAGGAAATGGCAAACCACTGCAGTATCAACAACTTGAGTAAGAGTATGTTCACAGGACAGAGAAAATGATATAGTATATTGTAAAGATATTCAATATTTGTTAAGTCTGATATCTGTAGCTGCTTAAGCATACAAGTACTTAGATGTCAGTGAGAATGAGCACATGAAGCGGTTACTTGTTTTATGTTCTGTGATCTAGTGTTTCCCATTGATTCCAGTAATACCAGTGTTGGGGCTCAATGACAAGTCATTAATCAGATATTTTTCTTATCTTTTGAGTGAATCAGCAAATTCCTGAAATCTTCTAGTCTGTAAGAGAAGAATGAACTACTGGCATGTGTAGAGGGTGGGTAGGGAGAGATGATGATGAGACATCATTTTTCTTCCTTTGCCTCTTTGTTACCTTTCTTTTTAAAAAAATTCTGAATAGTACTTATTTTTTTCCAATTAAATGGAAAATAGTTTTCAACATTCATTTTTATGAGATTTTGTGTTGCAATTTTTTTCTCTTTTTCCTCCTCTCTCCCCAAGACAACCTAAAGCAATATGGTACAGATTATACATATATATATATATGTATATATGTATATATATGTGTGTGTATATATATGTATATATGTGTACAATAGGTGTTCATTTTAGACTTATTTCCATATTGTCATATTGTTAAAGAAATATCACAACAAAAAGGAAAAACTGTAAGAAAAAAAAAAGAAAAAAAGGTGAAAATAGTATGCTTCAATCTGCATTCAGTCTCCACGGTATCACATTTGATCATCACATAATCTTGTTACTGTGTACAGTGTTCTCCTAGTTCTGCTCACTTTACTCATCATCAGTTCATGTAAGTTTTTCCAAGCTTTTCTGAAATCATCCTGCTCATTATTTCTTATAGAACAACAATACTCTGTTGCATTCATATATCATAACTTATTCAACCATTCCTCAATTGAAGGGCATCCACTCAATTTCCAATTCTTTGCCACAACAAAAAGAGCAGCTACAAATATTTTTACACATGTGGGTCCTTTGTCACTTAATTTCTAAATCAGAAGTATCAACCTTCAATGGCAGAACTAAATTAAAATATAATTGGGAAATATTTAACATAATAATTATTTTAAACACAATACAACATAGATAATGTTAATTTGTGGTTTTCTAAGACAATATATGGCAGTAGGGATCTTTTTCTACTTGAGTTTGACATCACTGATCTAAACAATCAAATGGGGGCAATTTATCCTACAAGTTGTTTGTTGTATTAATTAGGCCTCAGTATGATATATTGCACTGGCTTGAAAGAAATACTTTTAAGAAAGCAGTTAGTTTGACTTTAGTCATATGTTTATACCTTCCCATAATGTAGCAACAGATATGACAAGCAACTTATCAATTGTGAAGCTTAGACAAAAGAACTATTACCAAGAAGCCAAAAAGAGTAAGAATTTCACTTTAATTAGATGTGGAGTACAAGAAGAATTATACCGTATCTTGCAGAACATGTGTTTTGTTTTTCTTCTAGTCCAGTATCAAGTAATGCCCATTTATGTACAAAATAAAAATTAGTTTTTGTCCTAAAGGAGGAGATAAAAGAACTAGAGAAATACATTTCTAATCTCCAGGTTTTCAGGGATGATAAAATATTTCTTGAAAAAAAAGAGGAGTTTTTGAAGGAAGAAGGAAATAAAAAGAACATGAAGAGAGAGAATTGTAAACCATATCAACAGATTAAGAGTATTTTAGCATCTAATAACTTTAAGTGGGATGAGATGACTCATTTATCAATGAAATTTATCCTGCCACAAACATGGCTAAAAATTAGGAAGTCCAGCGGAAAATATTGAAGACATTGTTATTGTTAGCTGAAGATAGAGAATACAATGAAAGAGAGATGAATATCTGGCTGAGAAAATGTTATCTGACAAGCTATCTGAGTTTCTGGACCATAGATTAAAATATAATAATGATAGCCATGACTTTAGGTATTAAGAGGGCTAGAAAATTATGTATTCTTGTAGTCATATGAATCTGATCAAGAGATATTTGAATTGAAAATAAAGTCAGGAGGAAAATGCACACCTGTACCTATCAATGCTATCAAAATAGGAAGTACAACATAAAAAGAAAAATGGCAAACTAGAAATTCAAAGGAAATAATATTTCTTTTTCTTTTTTTACTTAATAGCATTTTTTTCTGATTACATATAGAGATAGATTAGAGCATTCATTTTTGTAAGATTTTGAACCCCAAACTATTCTCCTTCTCTCCCTAAAACAGCAAAGTGATATAGATTATACATGTACAATCATGTTAAAAAATATCTACTTAAGTCATGTTATGAAAAAGACAATGCAAAAGGGAAAAAAAACATGAAAAATCAAAAAATAAAAAGGTGAATAATATGCTTCAATCTACTTCAGGTTCCATAATCCTTTCTCTGTATGTGATCAGTATTTTCAATCATGAGTTCCTTGGAATTATCTTGGATCTTTGCATTGCTGAGAAGAGTTAATTCTATCAGTTGATTATCACACAAGCTAGCAGTTACTACATACAATTTTCTGGTTCTACTCACTTCACTTAAAATCAGTTCATGCATCAGTTCATGCAATTCTTTCCAGATTCTCCTGGAATCCACCTTTTCATCATTTCTTATAAACAATAGTATTCCATTAAAATTATAGACTACAACTTGTTCAGCCATTTTTCAATTCATGGGCATACCTTCAGTTTTCAATTCTTTGCTGCTAAAAATATTTTTGTTTATGTGTGTCTTTTCTCCTTTTTTAATAATTGCTTTAGGATATAGACCTAATAGTGATATTGCAGGATCAAAGAGTATGCATAGTTGTATAGCCTTTTGGACATAGTTTTAAATTGCTCTCCTGAATAGTTGCATCTATTCACAATTCATTAGTATTTCAATTTTCTCACGTCTTCTCCAATGTTTTTCATTTTCCTTTTCTGTTCTACTAGTTAACTAATAGGCATGAAGTAATACCTCAAGAGTTGTTTCAATTTGCCTTTTTCTAATCAGTCATGATTTAATTTTTTCATGTGACTTTAGATAGCTGTCAGTTTATACAAGAGATAATATTCCACAAGAAAGCAAGTTATAATATTTATATTTATAGTTATAATATGTATAACCTCTGGTGTCTATATATAGATACTGGTAATAAATATTTATTATTTATTTATTATATATGTATATTTATTATATTTATAACAAATAATATAACATTATTTATTATAAATAAATAGATATATAAATAGATACTGGTAGCATATATAAATAGATATAAAGATACTGGTAATAAATAAGGTAAACCATAGATCCTAACACAGTGAGGCAAATTTATCCTTTTAGATAAATGAGATTTAGTAGGATAAAATTATTATGGCTTCAGAAACATATACCCAATTCAAAAGCAATAGAATAGATGAAAGGGAGGGAATGTCTTCTTTATTTCCTCATATAAAAAATCCATTTGTATGAGGTTCAAGGGAGATAGAATCAGAACTAATATTATTGTGGGAAATATACTGTAAGGTGATCGACTTGCAAGCATGATTGTTAAGTCAATATCAGTGATCTTTGAAAGATTGTGAAGAATAAGACTGGTGAAGTTCAGGTATTATTCTCAAACTGTAGACTAATGATCTTGAATTTGGTTCCTGTACAAAAATCCTGGAACACATTATTACATGGATGAGTTGGAGCATTTAAATGAGAAGTGTTGATCACTAAAAATAAGCATACTTTCATTAAGGAAAGATCATGAAAGATTAATGTTTCTTCTTTTTTTAAAACATTAAATCGACTACCATGCTAACCTTTTAGGATGAATTGTATGCCACCAGTCCCATGACTTTTTTATTGAAGTTTATATATTTTAATTAACATTTTCCCTTTCTTCTTCTACCCCCTACCAATCACTGAAAAAAAGTATAAACAAAACTTTTGTAATAAATTTACATAGTCAAGCAAAACAAATTTGCACATTAGCCATGCTCTAAAATGTGCTTTATTCTATCCTTTGTACCAAAATTTTAGTAGCATTCTTTATCATTTGTCTTCTGGATTCTAATTTAGTCACTGAATTTATCACAATTCTTATTTGTGTTTTTTTGCTGAGACAATTAGGATTAAGTGACTTGCCCAGGGTCACACAGCTAGGAAATATTAAGTATTTGAGATTAAATTTGAACTCAGATCCTCCTTATTTCAGCGCTGGTGCTCTATCCACTGAGTGACCTACTGTCCTGTTTATCACAATTCTTAAGTCTTTCTTTTTTTTCTTTGCAATTTTGTTATTGTATAGTTTTCTTGGTTCTATTCAATTCATTCTGCTTCATTTAATACATCTTTCTAGGTTTCTCTGAAATTGTCCTTTTCATCATTTGACAAAAGTGAAATGAGCTGCCCTCTGGAGGTTTTAGCCTCTTCCAGGAGAGAAAGAATACTTCCTTTTTCTCAAGAACAATTAGTTTTTTATGTTCCAGGGAATGATGATGTTGCATTATGATAGATTTACATCTTGCCCTCTCCTCTCATAGATGAGCAAATTGAGGCTCAAAGAATTTAAGAGACATATCCAACATAGCAGGTTCTCCTTCATTTGTAATATTCAAAGACTCAAATGACCATTTGTTGGGAATGGTGTAGAATGGATTCTGGGTCAGGTACTTTATGGATGACATGGCTTCTGAGCTATGTTTCAGCTCAGATTCCATGATTGTTTTTAGCCACTAACTTGGTATCAAAACATTAATGGCAGGTGTAATCATACTTACCTATCTTTATGTGTTTTATATAATCATCCAAAGAAAAATTTTAATTCTGGATGTGCTTTTTCTCCATAAGCACTCAAGTAGTTTCACTCTTTTGCTCAGCTGATATGTGCTTAGTGAGAGCAAACTACTTTTTAAAAGTCTATTTATTTTTAATACACATTGCTTTATGAATCAAATTGGGAGAGAAAAATCAGAGCAAAAGGGAAAAACCATGAAGAAATAAAAAGAAAAGAGAAAAAAAGAACTGAACATGGAATTGTTAATTTACATTCAGTCTAGTTCTTTTTCTGGATGCAGATGGCATTTTCTGTCCAAATGTATTGAGATTGCTTTGGATGCAAACTCCTTTTAGTATTAGGTACTTCATTTCTTCAGTGCTCCATGATCTCAGTGGTATGGGTACTTGTTTTCCCCAATACAAATATGATCCCCTTCATGCCTTAGCAGATAGTTTCATAAATTGTTCTGGCTGGAAAATTAATGTACCCAGTAGTTAGCGGCCTGATAAGGAATCTGTATGCACTTAGCTAGATTTTAATGCTCAAAAATTTGAGGCAAGATAGCCAATTTCCAGGCTCTTTACAACTTCACAGAGCTACCAAAATTTGAATTGCATTGGCATTACAGGGTGGAGTCTTAACTCAGGCTGGTTTTACTTAAGTTTCAAGCTAAAATGAAATGAGATTTGTGAGTCAAGCAATCATTAACAAGAGGTGATTTTCTTATCCAAAGTAGGAGGATACTCAGCAAAGATATATGTTGAAGATACCACAAATTGATTGACGTGAATGAAGCTACTTTGTCTCTCAATTGCTTCCTGCAGTTCACCAGACAGTATTCAGAATCAGATTCAATGTCTCTTCTACACAGGGGTGTAGGAAGTAATTATAATAGCCTGTGTCAATTAAATCTCAAAGATGGTCTTGATATTTTTTAAGGAAAAACTAGGTCAACTTGCAAGGATGATTAGGCTATTGCTACCACTGACATTTTAGTGAGGCATGGGAATATTAATTATAACTTAGTAAAAATGTAACTAAGAAAGGGAAACTGTGATTTAAAAAAAAAAAAAAAGGATGACACATTCCAAAGCCAAATAAATGAGTTTTGGAGTACATACTGTAATTCCATTGGAATTATCTGCAGTGTTTTATCTATGATGAATTGAGTATTAAATATAACACTGTTAGAATGTGAGGATAAAAACTTTGCTATCATTTCTACAATAAAGAAAATAAAAATAGTTGAAATACTGTAAAATAACAGGAGTGGTCCACATATATTCAAAGGAGGCTGGCTGGAAAATGGCCACCCAAGGATCATATGTTCAAGTAAATTATCACCGAGATGTTTGGGAGTAATACCTCCAGGCAAGGAAGATCAGCTGGAGGTCAGTTAAATGTAATTATAGGAGCAGAAAAAAATAATTAATTGCTTATTCCTGATTTAGGAGAATAGGAGAAAAGAAATGTGAATTCCTCAAGGAAAAAAAATGTGCATATTTCATTCTTGCCTGGGATGCTGCTGGATACGCAGCTTATTTTGAGGACACTGTAATTTTAAAAAGTATTTCAAAGGATGATATTGTCGCTTCCCACTTTGACAAACTTCTCAAATTGCCCTTTTTTCTTCTTACCCCCCCCGAAGTATACCATTATCACCCATTTATAAAATAATTTGCCTTGACTCACAGCTTACCTTAGGTGGTCATCAAATTGTTGGTGGCAATGGTGATGTGTGTATGGGGGTATATGTACACACATAAAAACATAGTGCTGGACTTGGATTCAGTAACACCTGAGTTCAAATTTCATCTGATCTACTAGTTACTTATATAACTAGAAAAGTCACAGAGCTTCTCTGGGACTCAGTTTCCCTATCTGTAAAGTGAATGAATTAGGATAATGTCTAGGCTTCCTTCCATTTCTAAATCAATGATCCTACATGTATGAAACTTTCCACTTTTAATGATTTCTAGAGATAACCTTTTATCCCCTTCAGCAAAATTCTCTTCTGTTTAAAATGTCTTGCCATTAAAAATGAAAATAAAAAGATGTCCATTAATTAATAAATGACTGAAACTGAGTTATGTACATTAAACGGAATTCCACTGCACTGACAAACAATAGGAATTCAGTAAAGCATAGAAAAACCATCATGGACTGATAAAGAGTGAAGTAATCAAAGCCAAAAGAACAATATACACAATTACTACAATGGTGTATATAAAAGAATAATAAAAACAACCTGAACTCTGATTAACTGAAGTGATGATCTTGGTCTAGAAGAGTAGATGATAAAACGCACTTCCATCTTCTCTGTAAGGAGGTTGAAGACTACACTTCCAGAATAATGCATACATGGTCAAATATGACTTATATATCAATTGATTTTGCTTAATTCTTTTCTTTGTTACAAGGGAAGATTGAGTGGAGGTAGGGAATGTATCAGGAAATGACTACTGTGAAAAAAATAATTTTAAGGTGGAAAAATACCTTTATTAAACCTTCTAAATCCTTTATGACTTTATATCTGTTCAAGATAGAAGGGAGACTGAATTATATCTGAATGGAAATGGAGAACATCTCAAAAAGTAGATATATTTATATATTATGAAAAACATTTCAAGCTGTTTCATTTACTACAATGTTTGTTTTGGAAGCTTCTTACACAAAGATCTAACTCTGGGCAAGATTTCCATCTACTCAGCCATATATGGTCAATTTTTCAAGCATTCATGTCCTGCCATATATGTCTGTGTTTGGATTTTGTATTTATTTTCTGTGCATATCATTTTTACATAACAAGTGAAAATTTATTTCCTATACATTTTGACTCATGAATTCCTGTTAGATGAGAAATAAATAGCTTTTAGTTCAACTGGAATATTCAAATATTATTATAATATTTTTGTTTCTAATTCAGATCATTTGATAGTTTTATAACTGCTTCAAATTACATTCTAATGCAGGTCTGTATTTCTCTTATGCTTATGGCAATTTTCATACTAGTAATTTTCTTAGATTAAACCTTTATCAGATTTTTTTAATGTAGCAAATGAAGTGATATCTGAGGCAATGCAATATAGTAGATATTGAGCTGATCTTTGTATAAGGAAGACCTGACTCCTGACACATGGTAATGATGTGACTTTGGAAAAGGCACTTAACTTTTCAGTGTCCCAGGAAGCTTTGTATGATTATCATTTCAGGTATGATCTGCATAGGTTTCCTGATTTTAAAATATTTATATCACTAAGTCGCAGATTCAAATTAAAAAAGAGAGCAAGATTGGAGCAGAGAGAGAAAAGTATTGTTCTATGTGCAAAATTCTAAATAAGCTGTATCTACAGTATTCCCCTGACTTAACAGTTTGCTAATTCTGTCAAAAAGCAAAATGCAGTGAGTTAGTTTGCATGATTTATTCTTGATGAAACTATTTGTTCCTTGTAATCATTGCTTTCTTTTCTAGGTATTTATTAGTTGCATTTGATAATACATTTTAGGCCTGGTTTCTTTTTGGGGGGAGGGTTACCTGAAGTTTGCACACTCCACTGTTTTCCTTGTTTGTTTGTTTTTTAAATGAGGATAGCATTTGCTCTTATTTAATACTCTGACACTTCCATTATTTTTCATGACTTTTCAAAGATCACTAGTTCATCACCTACCAAATCTTTTTTCCTTTTTCTGATTTATCTGCACTTATAATTCATCTAGAGTAGCAACCACATAGGAGCTCTTTTAATATCTCCTTACACATGTGAAACTTTAGTGAAAATCTAATTCACTTTCTCTGCCCATAAGGGAAAAAAAGACAGACTCAACATCAGTAATTTAAAGGAATTGGTCACCTAGCAGCTGCTCCATCTCCTCAAGGATGTAGACTTATTGGATGAGAAGATGAAAAGGGTGAATGTGATCAGGATTCTGAAGTCACATTCCATGATTATTGGATACTGTTTGAATGACTGGCCAAAGAGAGGAAGGAAAAGAAGGTGGCAGAGATCTTGAAGTAAAGTCAGCTTAGGAGAAGCTAGGGTGGGGGAAAAGGAGTAGAGATGACCAATTCTCCTGCCCCCCAATAAATTCTCCTTAAAATAAACCACCACCACTACTATATATATATATATATATATATATATATATATATATATATATATATATATATATATATATGTGATGTTTTGAAAGCAAAGGATAAGTGCAAAGAAGTACACACAAAATGGAACAAAATAGAAAGTATTTATTGCTTCATGGTGGTAAGTAGTAAGCTGGATGGAATTCTAATGACCACCATAGAACTCCATCCTTGACCCTATCCTAGTTAATGTTTTTATTCTTTGACCACAGAATCTCAGAATTTGAAAGAAACTTCAGGGGCCAGCTAGTTGTAAAAAAGGCCCTGTACAAAAACCTCACAAATGTTTGTCTAGACTTTGGTTAAACATCTCTACTGAAGGGAAGTTCATTTTAAGGCAATTCTTTCCAATTTAAGTTAACTCTAATTATTAAGAAGTTTTTCCTTATATAATATTTTCCTTATATATTATATTATGTATATATTATATTACATATTATTTATTGAACTTTGGCTTTAATGAGAAATTACTACAGAATTTAGAAGGAGGAATTACCAACAGGACTTAGAATATAGCTTGGTGTAATGACTTTCCAATTAACTTTTTTTTAGTAATGATATATAGAATTGCATTTTAAATATTCTAAGTGAGCTGGCTGGTCAAAGGAAGTCTATAATAAGTATTTTAAAATTTAATGATGATTCCATAAAATTTACATTTATATAATAATGGATGGTTACAAAAATTTTAAGTAAACCTCATTTAAAATTAGGCTTACAAAGGGCAACTAGGTGGTATATCTAGCCTTAGGATAGAATATCAGTCCTGTAGTGAGGATGTCCTGAATTTACATTTGGCTTCAGTTATTTACTAGCTATATCACCTTAGACAAATCACTTAACCTTGATTGCCTCAAAAAAAAAAAAGGTGGGGAGAGGGAAGGAAGAAAGAGAAAGAGAAGAAAAGGAAAAGGGAGGGTGGGTAAGTGAAAGGAAAAAAAGGGAATGAGGGAGAGAGAGAAGGGGGAGAGAGGAGGGAAAGAAAGGAGTTAGGCCTTTGAAACACCTAGTACATGCAGAGGTTAGAGTGCTAAACTTGATGTCAAAAAGGCCAATTCAATTCTTTCCTACTTCTGTGGTCTGAGCAATCACATTTAGCCATAATTTCTGTATTTATAAAATGGGGGCAATAACAGCATCTCTCTTATAGGTTATTGTGAGGATCAAAAGAATTGATATATGTAAAATAGTGTACAAATCTTAAAGGGAAATATAAAGGCAAGCTGTAATTAATCCCATTTTGCAGGTAAGGAGACTGAGACATAAAGGGATTAAATGAGTTTCCCTAGGTCTTCTGACTCCACCTCCAATGTTGTTCTTATAACAAAAATGTTTTTTCATTTTATAAATTTGAATTTTTGCTTGTTGAAACAAGTTATGCATATTAAAGCTAGTGGTTCAGAAATTGCTACTCTTCATATAGAATTAAACTACTTTTATTATCTATACATTTACTGAATTGGATAAAAATGTGAAAATCATGTGGTATAGGGGATAAGAACTGAAAAATTTGATTGCCTCAGGTGCATATTAGGTATGTGACCTTTAAGGTCCCTTAGACTGATTGTCTTTAAGCTATAAATATATGATTATGTGTCCATCAAATTTGAAGATGACACAAAGCTGATAGGAATTTCTAGCATATTGAATTATAGAATCAGAGTCTAAAATATCAATAGTTAACTATTTATATAATGCTTTAAAATTTGCAAAGCACATTATAAACATTACCTCATGGAAGCCTTAGAACAAGGCAGTGAGTAATTATACTGTAAGTATTATTTCCCTGTTTTGTTTATGACAGCTGGCTATCAGACAGGCCAAGTAATTTGTCCAAGGTGAAAACACTAAGTCATCCTCATTTTCTTCATTCCTCTTCCACTGGAATCTTGGACTTATACCTGAAACTATCCTTAACTCTGATAGGTGAGCATTTTTTTTTTTTTTTGGTCAAGGCAATTGGGGTTAAATTATTTGCCGAGAGTCACACAATTAGTAAGTGTTAAGTATCTAAGACCATATTTGAACTGAGGTCTTCCTGATTCCAGGGCTGCTTTTCTCTCCACTGGCCATCTAGCTGCCCCAAAAGGGGAGTTTAAGCTTTATTTTGTCTGGAGGTGGGCCCCACACTACTTCTGGATCACCATTTCCAAACGACAGCACTCCTAATTTCTCTATACTTTCCATATTCCTTGTAATGTATTGCCTTCTTTATTAGAATATAATCTCCTTAATAGCAAGAATTATCTAGCTTTGGTTTTTATATACTCAGTCTGTACTCAAAATACTTGGCACATTAAGCACTTAATCAGTACTTCATTCATTAATTTATTCTGTAAAAAGCAATATCTGAACCTAGGTTTTCCTAATTCCAATTACAAGCTTTTTATCCACTATGCCTTATTAACTCTCAAAAATGATTTTGATACCCTATAAAAATGCCCCAACCCAATAAGATGAAATTTAATAAGAACAAATGTATAGTCATATATTTCACTTCAATTGCAGGAAGTCAAAATGAAATACAGAAATTAATAGGATCTCTGTTTCCACTTGTATGGCTAGTTTGCACTGATGGTAGTCACAAACTCTAAATAACTCTTTTGAAATTGTTGTGGCCAAAAAATAACCTCCATGCCTCCAACTTGTTGATTATCTTCCCTGAATATAGCTGGACAGGTTCTTAAGCAACAAATATCTAATCCATTGCCTGCCCATGTTTAAAAGGCCACATTCTGATTGGTAGAGCCTTTTATACTTTGTGGATTGCTCTGTGGCTTCTGAGAATCCAGTGTTAATCTTATAACATGAAAATGCATAGGAGCAGAACTCCATTAGAGAAAATTGATTTATTTATATTTAGACAGAAAAAAATCAATTGTGTTCCTTAGTTTATTCAACAAATAGTAAGTCCATGTTAGACAGAAGCATATAGAGGTTAAATAATTTGCCCGTGTTATATAGTAAGCAAGTGCCAAGGATAGGATTTGAAGTCAGATCTTCCAGTTTGCAGACACTTAGTCCCATCCATTACGCCATCCTGCTTAGGGCAGATATAAATGAAGTGTATGAGTGACAACATAATAGATTGGAAATAACCTTGGTTAGAGGGTCTGGAGAATTGGTTGCCTCTAGTAATTAGTGACTCCTCTAGGCTCCAGTTCCTTCATTTATAAAATAGACAGTTCAGATTCCTTTCAGCTCAAAAATTTTGTGATTATAATAAGAGCCAATAAATGTCTACTGAATGAATAGAGAATGATTTTACTCTCCCCAAGAAACTCAAAATCTAGCTGAGGAATAATTTATGTGAAACAGATAATACTATAAGGCTAAACATTTATATTAAAGACAAAAATGATTAATACATACAGTAAATGTTGTAAAAGGACAGTGTAAAGAGAGATCAGTTGCCCTCAATGACTAAAACTGGATGGATTGGGTTTGGATTGGTGGAAAAGAGAGGAGAACCTTCTAGAGGATGAGAGAACATCATGAATACAAGCTATTATATCATAATAAGGTGAGAAAGGACTGACCTTGTAGTGACGGGAAGAACAGAGTTTGTGCCAAGGATGATAATTATGACGAGGAAAATATATAAAATATTTCTTATATCCATCTCTACTTTTCCCATCACTACAGTCAGTCCTTTGTCACTTCTGCCTGATATAAAAACTTGCTGACTAACCTTCTTCCCTCTAGTTTCTCCAATCCATTCTTTGTAAAACCTCTAAAATAATACTGACTATGTGTTACTTCCTTATTTAAGAATCTTCTATGGCTCCCTATATCCCTATTATCTCTTGGATAAAATGCAAACTCCTTAACTGATACCTAAGATCCTCACCAATTTTAACCCAGCTTATATATCTAGAATATGTAAAGAATATCTACATGTTCTCTACATCCTAACCAAAATATCAGTCTTTGCCTGATGTTAAGCTGCCATGTTTTACCTTTATGCAGTCATGCAGATCTTCCCCCTTGAATGAAATGCCCTTCCTCCGGCTCTCTACCTGTGGAAGTTTTATTCTTCCTTCAAGATTCAGTTCAAGTATCACTTCCTTTACCATACCAGCTTGAGTTTATTTATCCTTTCTCAAATTTTCTTAGGGCTGTTCAGCTTAATATCTTATGTTATTGTGCACTATAGCGCCAAAGGACTCAAATAAGGCAGTCTCTACGCTCAAATGTTTCTAGGGATAGCTTTATCTCAGTGAAAAGGGTCAGATGTTCTCTCATGCTGTTTTTTGCAATAGACAGTTGGGTTACAAAATAAAAATTCTTTGCAACCATGAGGAAAGGAAGACATGAAAGAAATTATTATGGTAACTAAAACAAGAGTAAGAATAAAAGACAGAATTTTATTATGTTAGCATTGGGTAATTGACAAATGGCACATTCCCTTTAAAGTAATTTTGCAGTGGTGTTTGACAAGAAATAATTAAAAAGCATAAATATTCAAGAGAAGCTACAAGAATTACATGGAAGAGATGACTGTCAAACATAAAGAGATAGAAATTTAAAATGAGAAGAGACTTTTATTGTAGAGTCAGAAATAGAGGACTTAAAATCACTGATATGCCCATTACTTCTTTTCCAGCATTGCTTAGAAGTAATTCCTTCAGAACAAAGGAAGAATTTAGGAGAATCTTCTTTTAAAAGGCTAATGATGTCATTCCTAAGCAAGCTGATTCCAAGAAGATCTGTAAGCTGGGAAGATTTGGAAATGACTAAATCCAGAAGAAAGTTGGAGATGTGACACAAATAATTAATAGAATGATGTGTACTATATGTATAGATAAGGAGTCATTTCTATTGAGATGATAACTGAACAAAGGGGAAATGATGAAACCAGCAAGTGATGGCGTGTAGGAAAAGAGAAAGAAGAAAAGAAGCCCTATGACAAAGCCTTGGACTATACCCACATATAAATGGAGCATGGCATGGGTGATGATTCCACAAGGAGAAAGAGCAAATAGGAAGAGAACCAGGATAGAGCAATGTCACAAAGACCCAAAAGAAAAGAGAATACCCAAGAAGAGAGATGGTCAGCAATATCAAATGTTGCAGAACAGTCACAAAAGATAAAGAATGAGAAAAAATAATTGGTTTTAGGAATCAGAAGACCATTTATAAACTTGTAGAAAGCAGTGTCAATGGAATTGATAGGAGGGGATAAAAACAAGACTGCAAAGGACTGAGTGAGTGTATAAATGAATCTATAAAGCTTCTTCTAGAAGTTTGATTATGAAAGGAAGAAATGGCACAAGATAATAACAGCTTGAGGGGATGAAAATTTTTCAAGGATAGAGAGATCTGAGCATAATGATAGGCAACAGGAAAGGAATCAATGAAAAAAGAAAGATTTGAAATTACAAACAGAAAGGAAATGATCAAAAGGACAACTGGAACTAGGACAGGATGGGATCAAGAACACAAGCAAAGGATTAAACTTTGGAAGGGAGAAAGGCTACCTTTTTTCTCAGAGATTGAAAAAAAGAAAAAGACAAGAGGGATGACATTGAGAACATTTAAGTTGTAGAGTGGGTAAAAGAGAGAGTTTGTGGTATATGTTCTCAATTTTCTTAGTAAAGCGTAAGGCAAGGTTCTTTTTTGAAAAGGAGAGTAACTTGAGGAAAGAAAAGAATGGTACAAATGCCATAGGTAATATGATAGAGATTCAATCTAGGAAGAGAAAAAAGGAGTATAATATAGCCATGAGGACCCAGGCTCTCTGAGGTTAGATAATGTCAGCACAGCACTGTGAGTTCTTTTAGTGGTATTCAATAGCATATTCATTGGAGCAAAGAAGACATCAGGTTGTGGATAACTCAAGTTTGGGCTTTGGTCAAGGATAGGAAAAAGGTTCAAGGTTAACTCTCAGAGTTAAAGCATAATATACTGTTGAACCAATTAACTACAGTATCCTTCATGATTCAGAATGAAAGAAAATGAAGACAGAACAAGAACTCAGAAAGCAGGATTGGGTAGTGTCATTGGAGGTACAGGAAGGATGGAGAATAGATTTGTGAGAGAATGGAGAGAAATGGAAACATGAAGATAGTTATGGTCAGATGAAGATTTTCACAATTCTTGTAAATATGAAAATGTTAGAATTCTGTTTAATGTCCAATTGTGTGAAATAACTTTGTTTTCCTTAAAACTTGCTGATTTGGGCCTCAATTTTAGAATCAATGTCAGGTCTACCTGGCAGAATAGGGGATTTCTGAAAGAAAAAAGCCTACCTGCCAGCCTGTCTTATGATACTATTTGTGGGCAATTAGAAAGAATTAGAGATCTGGCTTGAGCCAAAGAGACAATGAAACTTCAACCCAAACTAGGTTAAACTTGTTCTTGTGTGCTTAACATCATAGCACTGAAGAACCTCTAACTTGACTGATCAAATATGGCATTCAGAAGAAAGGTAGAAATGCTCAGAATTTGTTTCACAACTTTTCCTAAAACCAGATTTAATAGAGAGAAAACTTGGTAATTTATTTTTGTAAAAAAGACTTTGATATTTTCTTGCAGTAGTATTTTATGAATTCACCAAGCTCTATTCATTTCTCATTCCCATTGATATGCCTACATCCAATCTTATTCTCTCACCATTCCTCTCCCTCCTGCCCATGACAAAGTGAATCATGAAAACTTATTTGAAATTCCAATATGATGGGGTGTTTTATTGTGATCCTTAAATACTTTAAAGCTTAAGATAAAATTTTTTAGACATGTTCACTTAGAGCTGTATGAGCTGTATTATTCTGTGGTACACCTAGGGGAATTCCAATTCACCATATTTTCCCTTTCATTCTTCCATGAGCTTATTGTTAATTTTGATTCTTTTTCTTGCTACAACCTGAAATTCAACAACTTGCAAACTTATTTTTTGTGTATGTCTTCCCATATCATTCAGCTTTTTGAGGGTGAGAAAAAAAGCCAATGGTACCATTTTCTATATTCACTTGTTTCTGTACTGAATAATTGAAAATAGTTTGTCCAAACATTGTTAAAGTTAATGGGAAAGGTATGCTAAAAGGATCTTTGGAATTTAATATTTTCTGGAAAAAATTGACAAAATTCTTTATAAAATTTATTTTTCTAATCTCTCTCATTTATTATAGCTTTGGTCAGTATTCGTGTTTTGCTTTTAATATTTGAGAAATTAGGTTTAAAATAGAAAATCATGTTAAATGATATAAGAAACTCATATATTAGGTCAAGGGAGACAAGATGCTATAGAGGTAAAATTATTAGCTTTGGGTTCAGAGGATTTGAGCTCAAATAGTGCCTCTCTGATGCTTACTACCTTTATGACCTTAAGCATTCATTTAATTTTTCCATGGGCCTCTTTGCCATAATGATGATCTCTTGAAATCCCTTTCATTTCTAAACTTATGAGCCTATGAATTTATTATGATGTGACTTTCAAAATTACAAAGAGTATAAGTGATTTCTTTTAACTGAAAAACATCTTGGGGACTGCTTTTCTGTGCTTTCCAATCTATCACTTTTTAAAGATATAGTCTAAACAGACTTTTAATGGTGAAATGTCATGATTACTGTAAAATAGAACTATTAAGCTTCTTTAAATTTTTCATAGGCCTTGCTTTATGGAGATTGGGACTTTTAAACATAGGATTTGGTCCAAAATATCATATGCAACCTGACAGGATGTGATAGTACATGTCTTTGGCGGAACATTAAAATTTTAATTATAAAACACTGCTCAGGGTAATGCTTTCTGAATAATGTTGCCAGAGATACTCCACCCAGTCTTGTCCTATGATTACTGTATATTTCACATCCACTAATCATTTGTACTTCAGAATTGTGTTCAAAGAAATATGTCGTGTAGGAAAAAGGAAAGTAAACCATCTCTGCTTAGCATAAGCAAAGAGAAATGATTGTAAGTGTACCCTTATAAATCACAATAAACTGGTGAAAATAAGATACAATATAAATAGGAGTACACTTAAGTTTGGTTATGGTTCATGGTTTTGTTTTTTGTTTGGGGGGAGAAGAATAAGGGTGTCAGAATTTGTGATTTCATCAATTTTAGAAACTTCCTAATATGGAGACATCTTCTCTTAATGCAGATAAATAGCAGGAAAGGCACAAAGTTAGAGAGGCTACCCCATGTGTTTATAAAGACTATCTGGGTCCAATCTGTTACAGAGCATTCTGAATTCCTATTGGGCTAATCAGCCACAGCCAGACTGTAACTCAACTCTAATTTAATGATGTCATTTTTGTGCTCTTTGAGAATGAAGGATAACAACCATCACCACTAAATGGCAATTTCTGTAATTTATAGTTTGGGAGAATTAATTGGGGCACTGAGAGTTTTAAGTGACTTATTCATAATCATATGGCTGAAATGTATTAAGGGTAAGACTTGAATCCAGATCTCCCTTATACCAGAACTGATCTGCTCTTCTTTATATCATATTGCCTCTTGATGTATAATCACAGTGAAGTTTAAATTGACAATGCTAATAATGATTCCTTAATATTGAAAGGGAAGGTATTTCTATTTTTTAAAGTGATATTTTCTTCAGATCTCAGTATTTAACCAGTTTGAATGGTAGAATGTTTTAGAAATCATTGTTTTTTACTATGTCTTCTAAATCAGGTCTTTTTTTTTTTTTCCATTTTCATTGCCACCTAATCCTGGCTCAACAATTCAATCCTGAATTATTGCTAGAGCTTCTCACCTGTAATGTTTCTTTCCAGGTCCTCCTTTCCTTGGAGTTTCTTACCCAAATTTCAGTTTGGTGTTTTCAGATCAAAACTAGATCTTGATTCAAGACTTGCTGCTTCCTCTTCCTCCTCCTCCTTTTCCTTCTCTTCCTCCTCCTTTTTCTCCCTCCTCTTTCTTCTCTTCTTTTTCTTCATCATCATCAGGGTTAACATGACTAGCTCAGAGTCACATAACTAGTAAGTGTCTGAGGTCAGATTTAACATTAGGTTCTCCTGCTTCTAGAGGTGGATCTCTATCCATTGTGCCATCTAGCTGCCCTCTTTGCTTCTTGGCATTTACTAAGTATGTCCAGTGCCTGAGAACTTTCTAAAAGTAAATATTAAAATAAAATTGCTGATTTGATTAGGTGTAGGAATTTCTGCATAGGAAGTTCCCCATACCAGTAAAAATATACATCTGAACCAAAAAAAAAAAAAATTGGCTCCTATGGCTCAGCTTTCAGAGGCATTCCATCACTTACCCTCATCAAATTCATTCAACTTTTTTTTGTTGCTCTCCATTTCAGTTTGACTGGACATTCACCATACCTATATTTCCTTTCTATTCACCCTGGGTCTCTATGTTGTTTCCTTGGTTTAGATTACCCTTAAGTTTACCGCATGATACAAAAGTCACAATCCAGCTATAGAATAAAACAATAAAATATTCAATTCATGTCTACAGGCAAATTAACTTGCCTATCTTGCATCCTATCTTTGTGCTAAATTTGATATAGAATATTTTAAGGTTTGCTCAGGACTGACCTTCTTCCCAGGCCCTTACTTTGAGTACCCTTAGCTTATAGTATGCAGTACATACTTTATTTTATTTTTTTTCAGTTTTCTTTTTATTTGCTTCAATGTTATATATTTGAGGTAATATTTAAAATAAGGAATAGCTAGCAGACTTGTGACTTTGCTTATACTTCTATGTTCAATTAAGAACACTTGCTTCTTTTTTCTCTTTTTTAAATACAAGTAGATTTTTTAAATATACAAAATAGAAATTTTTCATTTTTTACAATACAAAATAGAAAAAAAGAAAAAAAGGAAAAAAATTATCATAAGCCCAGAAGAATATTAGAGAGGATTTTAAATATTAATTATTTTAATTAAATTAAAACTAAAACAATTACATTTCAAGACAGCATAATAGAAGACATTGCATTGTGACTGTCCACCTTCTTTTGTTCTCTGCTATGCACTTTTTACTTTATTCTTTCCCCCACTTTCATTCTTCTCACTTCTCCCAAGCAGGCCACATTTAAACATGGGCATATTCATATTTACCCCCTCTACAGATACATCTCTCTATATACATTTATGGATATCCATCTATATGTATATCCATATATACACATGCATATAACTACATGTATACATAGACATATATGCATATGCATTTGCACATATCTAGACATGCATCTAATACAATATTAAAATGGCTGACATAGTGTAGATTTTAGAATCTCTGTGTTCTGATACAATGTCATCCACTGGAATAGAATTCAGGACCTATATGAAGTTATGCAATATTTTAACCAACAACATCAGTAAAAATATCCTACTCAGTTGCTATTTCAGGGAAAATTTAAGTAGACATTCTATAATTACTTAGTAATTTAAAAATCATCTCTATGAAAATTAATTTTATTCATTGCCTAAAAGACATCTAACCATTTTGGAACCAACCATTCTAGAGAGCAATTTAGAACTATGCTCAAAAAGTTATCAAACTGTGCATACCCTTTGACCCAGCAGTGTTATTACTGGGCTTATATCCCAAAGAAGGGAAAGGGACCCACATGTGCCAAAATGTTTGTGGCAGCCCTTTTTGTAGTGGCTACAAACTGGAAACTGAGTGAATGCCCATCAATTGGAGAATGGTTGGGTAAATTGTGGTATATGAATGTTATGGAATATTGTTCTGTAAGCAATGATCAGCAGGATGATTTATTTCATAGAGTCCTGGAGAATATTGTACACGGCAACAAGATTATATGATGATCAAGTCTGATGGACATGGCTCTCTTCAATAATGAGATGATTCAAACCAGTTCCTCCCAGAAAGAGGTCTGTGGGAACTGAATGTGGTTTACAACATAGCATTTTCACTTTTTGTTGCTTGCATTTTATTTTGCTTCTCTCTCTCTCTCTCTCTCTCTCTCTCTCTCTCTCTCTCTCTCTCTCTCTCTCTCTCTCTCTCTCTTTTCCTTCTTGATTTGAATTTTCTTGTGCAGCACGATAATTGCATAAATATGTATACATATATTAGATTTAATTTATATTTCTACCATGTTTAACATATAATTGGACTACTTGCCATCTAGGAGAGGGCATGGGGGAGGGGAAAATTGGAGCATAAAGTTTTGCAAGGGCTAATGTTGAAGAATTGTCCACACATATGTTTTGAAAGAAACATACTCCACCAACAGAAACTCAACTGAATTCATGGAGGAAAAAGGTAAAAAGCCTTTGAGGAGCCATTCCCAACAAAGAATAAAATAAATAAGCTATTAATTCACACCAAAACCAAAAGTATTGCCACAGTGATGTTAAAAACATACTTCAGTGTTTTGAAATTATATTATTTCTTCAATGTATGTACCCCTAACATATAGTAGTAATAATCCTTCTCAAGTCAATGGTCTTTATGAGTTGCCACACAAAAATAATCATTTTAAGGATTTTATCTTCAAAACAACAGATATCACTTTATTCATACTAAAGTTTTCCAGTTTCCTAAGGTTTCTCAATTCTTAATGGAACTCACATGGATTTCAAGAATCCATTATAAGTATGATGTCTTCATGAGATTTCTAAAGGCATATTAATAGCAGATTTATACACATAAATATTACTCAAGGCTAGACTTTTCAAAGATTTCCTCTTTAAGAAAAGATTTCAAATGAATTTTGTATTTATTTACTCATGTGTATATATATATATATATATATATATATATATATATATATATATATGTATGTATGTATGTATGTATATAATACCTCTGCCTTTAATAGGATCTTAACTATTTGAAAGCAGGAAAAGTTTGTTTTTTGTCATTGTTTCCTCAGAGCCTGCCACAGTCCTGTTCCCGCAATAGATAATTAATAAATTCTTGTGTAGTTGAAATGACTTAGCCAGCTCATGAACATTTTATACCATTCCATTAAAACAAGTTTGGTGACATCATTAGAAACCTAAGTAGTAAGTAGCAAAACTAACTCTCTAATCATATCTGTTGCATGATATTCTCAGTAGTATTCCTTATACTTTAGTGAAATCTCATTGTTCATTGTTAAATGTTTTCTTTAATTTTAAGTACCACACCCTGCAAAATAGAATTATTATTTGTCATGGTTCTACTTGTTCTCCTCACCCCCTCCCCTAGATGGCAAGCAATCCAATATATGTTTTATATGTATACATATACATACATATATATATATATATGTGTGTGTGTATGTTAAATCCAATATGTATAAACATATTTATACAATTCTCTTGCTGCACAAGAAAAAAAATCAAAAAGAGTAAATGAGTAAGAAAGCAAAATGCAAGGGAACATCAACAAAAAGAGTGAGAATGTTATGTTATGATCCTTACTCAGTTCCCACAGTTTTCTCTATGGGTGCAGACAGTTCTCTTCATCACAAGATCATTGGAACTGGCCTGGATCATCTCATTGTTGGAAAGAGTCATGTCCATCAGAATTGATCGTTGTATAATATTGTTTTTGCTGTGTATAATGATTTCCCGATTCTGCTCATTTCACTCAGCATCAGTTCATGTAAGTCTCTCCAGGCCTTTCTGAAATCATCCTGCTGGTCGTTTCTTATAGAACAATAGTATTCCATAGCATTCATATACCATAACTTATTCAGCCATTCTCCAACTGAAGATGGTTGGGATGATGGATGAAATGGAGTGGATGATGGGCATGCACTCAGTTTCTAGTTTCTGGCCACTACAAAAAGAGTTTCCACAAACATTTTTGCACATGTGGATTCCTTTCCCTCCTTTAAAATCTCTTTGGTTTATAAGCCCAGCACTGCTGGATCAAAGGGTATGCACAGTTTGATAACTTTTTGAACATAATTCCAAATTGCTCTCCAGAATGGTCGGATCTGTTCACAGTTCTATCAACAATGTATTAGTGTCCCAGTGTTTCAATGTCCCTTCCAACATGTGTCATTATCTTAACCTATTTGAGAGATGTGTAGTGGTATCTCAGGGTTGTCTTCATTCGTATTTTTCTGATCAATAGTGATTTTCATATTGACTAGAAATGGTTTTAATTTCTTTATCTGAAAATTGCCTATTGAACTATTATTTTTACAACAAACTATCATTTAATTTTATTTAACCCAGAAAAAAATATTTAATTTTTTACTATTTTATCTAATAATGATCGTGTTTTGCAAATTAAACTAGATTGTTTTCTACCTTTAAAAAATTCTCAACTAAGCAATTTAAAATAAATTTTGCATATGGTAAACATATTGAAAATCTTCATCTGTTGTTTATCTTAGTCATGGATGTAAGAAAAATGTTGTGAGAGAAATGGATTATAGAGGGATAATCTTCACATATGGTAAATAGTCACAAATCACTAATGACTAATGCCCGAAGGCTTATTATTTCCAACCGCCATGGAAATAATGATGAAAAGGCAGTTAGAATTTCAGACAACTAAAGGTTTTCCTGAAACAATCAGGTTTCTTTATGGCTTATGAAATAGACATGTAAAAATGCTTCAAGGATATCTTTATTTGGATACTTAATCATTTTTTGGATAAATATAGCTCCTTAGGCTAGTGAAATGCTCTGCTAAGGATCAAGGCATGAGGGTTAGTCTCATTCTTACCCAGAAAAAAAGAGCCAGGCAGCCAACTGTAATTGTCTAGAGAACATGGGACAATGTAAAATGGTACCTGGGTAACTCTTATTAAGGAGAAGTTGACTCTTGATAACTAGTATGTATTTGCTGCTTTAAGGTTTGCAAATCATTTTATGTCCATTATCTTTCTTGATCTTTAAAATGACTTGTGAGAAAGTTATAATTCCCATCTTATAGATTAGGAAACTGAAGTTCAAAGAGGTTAAATGACTTACATAGCTAGTAAATGAGTCAGGACTTGAATCTCTGTATTCTTTATTAAAAAAAAAAAAAAAGTTCAGCACTCTATTCTAGAGAGAAGAAAACAATTGGGAGAGAATATAAGCTCAGAATACAAGATTGGAAGAATTGGAAATAAGGTTATAGAACTACAAGGGAGTTTAAGTGATTTTCCTAAGATCACAGAGTTAGTTAATTACAGAGTCTAGAACAGAATCCAAATCCCAGTCGAGATGAGTCTGTTCTTCCTGTGTTTTCTGTGACTATTCTTCCTGTGCTGTGGAATGGTATATTGCCAAAATGGAGAGAAAGTCAGGAAAGTTTAGGCAAAAAATCTCAACGCCCAAGGCAACTCTCTAAAATGATAATTTGAAAAACATTTACCAATCTTCATTGGTAGAGGGGGCTTCCTCTCTGGCCAGCTATGTATTATGTAGGCAATATGAAAATAGGTTGTGAAAACTATGAATAAGATATTATTCTAGGTACTAATGGAGTGACAAGGAAGGAACTTAGAAGCTTTCTGTTCCAATTTCCCTACTTTATAGATAAAGTATTATTCTTTCTTTCTCTGAGGCCAGAGAAGGAAAATATCTTGTTCAAGCTAAATATGTAACATCTATGAAAACCAAGATTCAGATTCAGAACTTCTTATTCCAAATCCAATGTTCTTCCATTTATTCTTTTAATAATTTAAAATTACTTTATATGAATTTTTCTTATTTTATTATATATACTTATATGCATTTTTCCTTCTGACTTATGAGTATTGCTTTAAATACAAAGAATACATTTTCAATGTAAAAAACTTACATAATAAATAACAAATTATAAGAAAAGACCCTTTTGAAATATAAATATAGAACACTGACAATTTTTAAATTGAATTTTATCTCTTGATACTCACATAAATTCAAACAACATCAATTTTTTTTCATGTATTGGCTTAGTATTTTGATTCCCAGTTCAATTTCTTCTTCACAAAATTGTTTATGACATTGCTGCCCTGCTTTTCCTTTTTTGATATCATCACCAACCCTGCAGGATAAGATAGTGATGTGCTTTCCTTATGAGAAGACTAGTTTATAGTTCTAATTATTCTCTGGAACAAGTTATTGTATAATGTAAACATGTAGTCCTGTTTATTTTGTGTGACATTTTTGTTATTCTTAAGAATACAATAGTAACCTTAACTATATATATAGAAACCAATTAATCAACATAACTTTAATATAACCATAATTGAATTAACGCAATACAAATTTTCATAGCATAGAATTTCATATATAGACAAAATAATTGTAGATGACACAGACAGACTAATATAATCTTATATAATATCCAGACTTCTTTTCTTTCATCTCACCAACAAGTTTGTTATCCTGGAGAAACCTCCATCCTAATGTCCCACTCTTATGGTTGGTGATCTCTAGTTTTGGTGAACTATTTCAGGAGGGGATCTAGCTATGCTCCAGGCACTCCCTATACTTCCTTTCTCTTACTTACCATGGGTTATCTTTCTCTTTAGAATTTCACTCCCTGAGGGCAGGAGCTGTCTTGCTTGTTTATACTTGTATTCTCATTCCTAAACTGGTGCCTGCTACTTAGCTAAGTAATCAGTAAAGGCTATATCTAAGTGTGTGTGTGTGTGTGTGTGTGTGTGTGTGTGTGTGTGCGCCTGTGTATTATATCTGTACATATATACATATACATATACATACATTTACATACACATGCATGTATATATATACATACACAGCATTTAAATAAATATGTAATTAATTATCATAAGTATATATGTATCTAGCCATATCACTCTCTTTCCCTCTATCTTCACGTCTCTGACTTTTTCATTCTCTCCTTTTTCCATTATCTACACATCTCTATGCCTTTCTCATTTTTTTCGTGCCCTCTCCTCCCCCTTACCCTCATATGTCTCAGACACATTTTGGAACAGTCCTTAAACTTAGCAAGTTCTGAATTGCTCCAGCTTTTTGATGTCCTTCCTAAAATGTGTTGCCCAGAACAGGACATTGTGGACAGATATGTATAACATCTACATTTTGTGTGAATATATTTGTTTTCATATTGTCTCCCTCATTAGACTGTGAGTTCCTCAAGAGCAAGACTATCTTTTGTCTTTCCTTATATTCCTGGCACTTAGCACAATACCTGGCAAATAGAAAGTGCTTAATAAATGTGACTAATTGATAAAAAATGTAGTCTGAGGAGACTGATTTCTCTAAGCTCTAGCCAAGCCATGTACAGCATTCTGTTTCCTACATAGGCATAGAATTTTTTGTTTCTTCATCTCCACTTTCTTCCAGGTTTATCTCAAGAGCCATCTTCCACATGAGACTTTTTTCTTCTGTCTGGCCCATCCTTCTTATTTAGTATGTATTTTTTTTTGTATTTACTTGCCTATTTACATATTTTCCCTTCTTTCCCAGTAGATTTTTTTGTCTTTGTAATCTAGTATCTTGTATGATTTCTTGTGAGAGTTATTGTTTTTCAGGCTTTTTCAGTCATGCCTGATTCCTCCTGACCACATTTGGAGTCGTCTTGGCAAAGACATTGGAAGGTTTGCTATTTCCTCCTCCAGATCATTTTACAGAGGAGGACACTCAGGCAGAGTTAAGTGACTTGGCCAGGGTCATAGTATTTGAGGTCAGATTTGAACTCAGAAAGATCAGTCTTCTTGATTTTAAACTCAGCATGATGTTTGGCACATAGTTCTATTTAATAAAGGCTTATGGAGTTTAATTATCCACGGTGAACTAAGGTGCATAAAACTTCTCTTATTACTAGCATGTTGAGTGTTTTGATACTGAAGCTAAAGGTGGAGTGAAAATGATATAGTGAAAAGTTACAATCAACTTATCTCCTATAAAACGAACACAAAAAACACCAAATATAATTCTGAGTAGAAAAGCCCCCAAACTCTCCATGAGTCACAGTGAGTCATTTTTTCTATTCCAGGAAGATGTAAAAAGAGTTCTATAGACACTGGGATTGGGGCTGGCCAGAAGCTTAGTTCAGTGTGGTAGAAATGGCACCAGCTTGTATCATAGAAGTAATGCATTGGGGACAGTAAAGGAAATGAAGCCCTTTTTGATGTCCTACAAGATATCACACAGATACTCCGTATGAGTATTATGAATAGTACTGAGTGCAATTTAGCACTCTGTTGCCCATTATCCAGTTCTGGATCACAGTTCCAAGATAAGCTTTTACCCATTACCCAGCTCAGGGTCACTATTTCAGAAAGAAGAGAAGCAATCAGAGTGATGAAGGAGCCAAGTTCCTATCAGTGTAAAGACAGAGCTCAGATCAATAGGTCAGTGGCTAGACTTTTCTCTGAATCACATTATTTTGGAAGTTTCAAAATCTATAGCTCCCCAGATAGAACTATGAAATCAGAGAGACAAAAAGCTAGAACTTTATACCAGCCATCTCCTCCCTCTTCCCCAACTCTAACATAAAAATTAGATTGAATAAAATGATCAAACAACAGTAAACAAAGAACCTGATAATAAAAAGCTACTTTGATGACAGTGAAGTTCAATCCACAAAGATAGAAAAAGACAATTACTTGATAACATCTTCAAGTAACCCCTCAAAGAAAAATACAGATTTGTCACAAGCCTAACAAGGATTCCTTAAAAGAACTAAAGAAAGAGATTAAAAAAGAATAAAAATGATTTTTAATCAAACTCTGAATTTAAAGTAGTAAACATGAAGCTAGGGATGATATATGTTTTATCAAATTGAACTCTGATTTTCTTTTTCAATCATATTATAAATTTTTCTTTGGCAGTCTTTTCCATTAATTCCTTTCAGCACTTAGCAAGATAATATCAGTACCTAGTTGGATTACCTAGTTTGAGTGGATCACTATAACAATTCATTGAATTCTCGAAGATTTACTTCATTCCACGTTTTGTTTAGTACTTTGAAACTGAAAAACTTCCAAAAATCTGTAATTTTGTCTATATGGGTGCTTCTATCATTCATACAACTTGAAAATGTGATAATTTATCTTATAATGTCTAAGAGACTGAAAAAATTGCCATCTAGCCAACTGCTACTGAGATTCTTGGAGCCTAACCAAGCTTATCTTCAGGCATTTTATCACAAAATCATAGATTTAGAGTTGGTACATATCTTAGAGGCTATCTGATTCAAAAGTCTCCCAGATTAAAAAAAACAAAAACAAAAACCTGAGACCCAGAGAATAAATGACTTGTTTAAGGTTACAGGTAGCAAGTGTCAAGACAGGGATTAAAGTGTCAGAACAAAGTCCTCTCACTCCAGATCACATAATTTCCCTTTTATATCAATCATTCCATCAACTAAGAAACATTCAGTAAGTGCCTACTGTGTGCCAGATTCTGTGGATACAAAGCTAAAAAAAAAATTCAGTCTTTAAGGAGTTTGCATTTTATAGAGTTAATAACTATATAACTCCTTAAGGTTGTGAAACACTTTACAGATATTACTTCATTTGATCCTCACAAAAATCCTGGGAGGTAAGTACTATCAGTATCACCATTTTACTATTGAGGAAACTGAGTTTAAGTGTGAGATTGGATTTGAACTCATGTCTCTGCTGACTCTAGACTAAGCCTTCTATCCTGTGTATAGGTGTATAGCCATCTCATTATAGTAGGAGATTCAACATATGTATATAGAAATGGATATACAAAATATGTACAAATCAAATATAAGATAATCTTGGAGGGTAGTAGATGCTGAAGGAGGGCATATATAGGAAACCTCTTATAGAAAGCAACATGTGAGTTGAAACTGAGAGAATCTAGGGATTCTAAAAGATGGACATGAGGAGGAACAATATTCTAGGCACGAGAGAAAGGCTGTGCAAAGAAAAGGAGATCATAGAGCTTTTGATTCAGAATAAATAGGAGGAAAGAGGACTGAATTCCCTTTGGGAAACTAACCAGTACATTTAATGACCCCAGACTCTTCTTTGTTTAAATAGCTTTTTATTTTTTTCCAAATACATGCAAAGATAGTTTTCAACATTCACTTTTGCAAAACCTTGTGTTTCAAAATTTTGCTCCCTTTCTCTCCCCTTCCCTAGATATCAAGCAATCCAATATAGGTTAAATATGTGCACTTTTTCTAAACATATTTCCATATTCTTCATAATGCACAAGAAAAATCACACCAAAAGGGAAAACTATAAGAAAATAAAAACGAATAAGCAAGCAAAAATAGCAACAAAAAGGTGAAAATACTATGCTTTGTTTCACATTCAGTCTCCATAGTTTTTCCTCTGGCTATGGATGGCTCTTTCTATCACAAGAGTTTCTGAAGACTTGCTATAAAGGTTGTCAATCTAAATCGATCTCAAAGCTTGTGCAACAATCATTCTTTAACCACTTCATTTTTCCTGTATGGATGGACTGAATACTTTTAAACAACTCTATAAACCATTTAGATGGCTCTGTAATGTTCTAGAATTTGTTGTAATTCGTTCAGTGTTAATTGTATATAGAACCATATGGAGAATCACAGTACCTATAGGAAATGTCTTTTTTTGAACTCTGTACTGCATATCCTCTAGGACAGTGATTATTAAAGTAAGTTCTGTAAACCTGCTTTTTAAAAATAATTTTTCAGAACTATTTGGAATACTTGAAAAAAGTAATTTTCAAAAAAAATGTATTTAATATAATTGGTTTTCTTTGTAAGCCCCTGGGTTTTATTTTACACTTTAAAAACCTTGTTCTGAGAAGAGATTCTCAGAAATCTGTAGATTTCACTAGACTACCAAAAGCATCAATCCATGATACACAACAAGTATGAGAATTCTTGCTTGTAGTATTCTAACAAATACTTTTGGCAAACATACTTCTGTTTTCTTACTTGCTTTCTATGAATATTCAGAGAGTAGTCAAACAGAATTATATCAGTTTAGTTACATCTTTGGAGGAATCTTGTATAACTAACATATGCATAGGAAAAATCTTGTTGGAGGGAAGGTTTTGAGGTGAATATTTTTCTTTAGCAAATCAGATAATATTTCTAAAATGGTCAATAATCATTAAACAGTGGAATTTTAATTTTCTATTTTTCAGTTAACTGTGTGATTGTAAAGATGTGGTTAGTTATTGCGTTTTTTTCTGGCAGCACCTTGTCTATTCCAGTTTCATAAAGATATGTATTGATGGAAACATTGCCATATAGATCAATAGTAATTGATTGTCAACTGTTTGTATTTTGTAAAAATGAGATTAATGATTTTTTTCCTTCCCTTTCATACATATATTTTTGCCTCCCCTAAATTGTACCATCCTCAGCACTCTTCTTTTATGTTAGTCTATTTTAGTTGCTCTTCTCTTCTTGATTTTCTTTAATGCCATTATTAGTTCCTCACAGATCATACTACAGATTGTGATATCAGAATACAAAAGTAACTGAGATATCACTGAAGGAGAGAATAATTTGTCATTCAAATCTTGACAGATCTTTTTTACATTTTTCATCTTTTTGTTGTCCTACTTTTATTGCAAAATGCTCTTGGTATAATCTGAACTAATTAGGTCTTCCTCTCACTCAGCTTCCCATAAATTTGTTTTTCCCTTTGCTAAAAAGCAATAGTGAGAACTGCTTTATGAGACAATGTTACACATAATGTTCTACCAGCTTCCTCTGTAACATTTTAAATATCAGGGAAGGTTTGAGACTGGAATTGCCCTTGTCTTTCTCTGTTTGTCTTCTTTGTTGGGAGTTGTTTTTTTTTTTTTTTTTAGCTAAAAGAGTTTCTGTATTATTTTGGGTTCCTTATTGACCTGACAGATTTACATCAGTTAAGCTTACTTGGAAAATGATGATAATTTATGCTTATGATTATACTTTTTACCCACATACCGTTTTTGGGTGCCATCCACAGATTGTTCAAATAAGTCAGGTTGGTATTACCCCAATTTTATACTATATCTTCTTATTTTTTGTTGTTTTTCCAATTTGGTATTGCTTTTAATCTTTGCTCTGACAGGTCAATGGTCTGAATGTACAGAGGCTCCTAGTTTGGAAATAACTCATATTCCTACCTGGTCATTCATTGCTTATTATAATATACTCACTTTGTTGTGATATTATTTGTTGCTCACTGTGTGCCACCTGGCTTTCTCTTTGGAGAAAATATTCATGATGCATAAATATGAAACTTCTAAGTAAACTACAAAGCTTTTGATCTCACTTGTTCATTGTTCTTTAATTATGTTTTCCAGGATATTTTTCATTATTCATCTTTGTGGTGAAGTCTCTGGATATTAAAGTACATGCTGTTTTAATTTGGGTGGTCTTTTCAAGTTCAATGCAGAATATCCCTGCTTCCTCAGTCTCTGCAGCCTTTTTGGCACATAGGCTAAAATTATTTTCATAGGATCACAGGTGTACATGTCCACATTGAAATTTTTGTGTGATTAAAGTAAATCTACTCTTCTTACTGTTAACTGTGGGACTGTGTTATATGCATCCCTCATTTTTTCCCTCACCTATTTGAGTTTTATTTGCAATAGACAACTATTGCAAAAATGAAACAATTCAATAAGATTTATAAAGAGCTTAATACAAACAAGCAGTATACTTAGGGCCACAAAATGAAAGTTCCTTCTCCCATTAATAACTAACTAATGTTTACCTAACAGTTCAAGGTTTGCAAAGAGTTATTTTCTTCTTGTCACTTATCTCCATTTTGCAGATGAAAAAACTGAGTCAGAAAGGTTAATCGATTTGCTTAAGCTCATACAGCTAGTGAGTATTTAAATGCAAATTGAATTCAGGTGTTCCTCATCCCAACCACCATAGTGGATAGAAATCCACTAGGACATTCTAATTGCTTCTTGTTATGTCCTATATTTTGCTTTGGAAAGAACAAGAAGTATTAGAGAAGGAAGTACAATACAAAATATATATACACAACAGATGAGATATATTTTTTTTGGAGTAAAGTGAAACATTGTCAATTGGAAATAACAAAAGAGGCTTCATTTAGAAGTTGGCATTTGGGTTGAACCTTGAAGGAAGCTAGAGGCTCAGAGACAACAACTATTTTTCCTTTTCAAATTCTAGCTAAAAAAGCTTTACCAGGACTTAGATAGGATCACTTTGTCTCTGAGAATTGAGTTTCACTGTCCTCTATTATCCATGTCTTTTGCCTTAGGAAATAATTTAACATGACTTTCTTCATGCTATCCATGTGCATGGTGGCACATTTGCTACCTCTGCTATAGGTTTATTTATTCAACCAGAAAGGCAGCTGGTTAATAAATTTATTCTCTAATGCTTTTCCAAGTTTTGGATTGCACAAACATAATAATTTGGAAAAAGTGCCTCATGAACTTTTACCCCCCTTCTCATATAATCAGATTTGCATGGCACTGCCAGGACTCTTCTATGTGTTTTAAAAGATCTTACAAAACAAAAGAAAAAAAAAGCACAGTATCTATTCATCAGTTGGGCTTCACCTTAAGTAGGATTTCCATTGTTCCAAAGGGAAACATGTTATTGCAGTTCACCTGCAATGACAACAGTTCTATATGATTGCAGGAACACTTTCATGTGGCTATTTGCAAGTGGTTTATAATGCTGGGGCAGTATGGCAGGATGCCACAGGCCAATGAAGTCGTTCAGCTGCAAGAAAATTGCACAAATGTTTCTTTGTGTCTCAATCATTTAGGGATATACTGTTCACGCCCTAATCATTTAATATAAGGGCAGGACTAGCCCCAGGCAAAAGTATTAAGTGGAAATTTGCAGCTTCCACTTCTCTTTTGTACATCCTGACCCCATTGTGCCTGGTACACTCATGATGCCCATGGCCACTGTGGGCTGTCCTTGTTTTTTACCAGTATGCCGTGCTCCAGAATTATTACCTCCTTGTCTATTCCCATTCCCTTCATGCCCTTTTCACAGCTAATTGTCAGGGAAGAAAGAGAGCTTCTAAATACTAATACTGGATTATACTGGTATCTATGGTTTCACTTGCATAAGGACCACTCTCTGGTCTAAATTATGGCTTAGTATATCAGAGGTAGAGAATTGTCTGAAGCAAGCAGTAGTTTTAGAGACTTGGTCAGTTATTTTGCTAATAGATATGAGGGGCAGAATTTGAATTCAAGTCTCCCTATGGCAAACCTAGAAGCTCTCTCCTAATTCTCCAGGAACCCTTCCTAACCTATTTTTATGTTCTGGACCTTTTGATACTCTGGTGAAAACTGTGACATCTCAGGAAAAAAAAATCTTTAAATATATAAAATAGAATACATAGTATTACAAAAGAAAGATATTATTATTTTATGCAATAATAAAATGTTTTTAAAAGTTCATGAACTACAGTGTACGTAATAACTTATATGCTGTTTCCCACTTTAGAATGTGAGCTTATTTAAAAAGGGACTGTATTTTGGTCTTTATTTGTCTTCCCTGCACTCAGCACAGTGCCTAGAACATAGTAAGTACTTTATAAATATTTGTTGACTGACATTCGGACTTACTGGATAGCTATGAACTTGTCCTTGGTTGATTATACAGCCTTATAACTAATATAGATTATATTTTTGACCACTTTCTTTTTTTTTCTCTTAGATAAGACTCCATCACTACCTGTTTGTCTTTAAGTGGCGAAAGTTCAGTTAATCGATTCTCCCTTAAGAACAATTTATTTCTCATACAAACAAATAGCTCTTCTTCTCTCACCAAAGGAGAGCTTCTTAAGGAAGAAAATGAGCTGATAAACAAGTATGTAATGACTCTATTACTTCCATGATTTAAAATTTCATTAATATAAGTATTCTCTGCTAATTCAAAATAGAGCTTCTATGTCTTTAAGCAGTTGATAATCTTTGAGGCTGAAAAAAAAGTCATCACTTAGTGGTCTATTTTTTGGTGATATGTATCTCTAAAGTTAGCCAGGCTGTTCTCCAGATGATAATTGATTATTGGTTTTGAGCTTTTTAACCTCCATCTTTGGAATCATAGGACATTGTTACACATCCTGCCTCTGATCTGTAACACTCATGCAGATGTTAATATATTTTTAACATCTATGAGCCTCCATTTCTTTATCTGTGAAATAATGAGGTTGCATTAGATAGCTTTCTTTTAGTTCTGGATTTGTGATTTATAATAAAATGACCAACACTCATGTTTCATTGACATAACATTCGAGAACCCAAGATCGCCTCCATCCCATGAAGATAGTGTGATTTTACCACAGGAAAATTAATTTGTAATAAGACATGCTGGAAAGGATGCTACATTTGAAATTAGATTACTTGTACTGCGGTCCAAACTCTATTATGAATTATTTTGTGACCTTAGAAAAGTCATCAATCTCTTTGACTTCAGTTTCCTTATTTGTAAAATGAAGGAACTGTACTAGATGATCTCTATCTCTTCAGTAGTAAATCGATACTTTTAAGTAAAAATGATGGATAAATTAATTTACTTGAGGCAACCAGGTAGAATAGTGGTTAGAAGACTCTGGCTAGATCTAAATCCTATCTCAGAAATTTGCTTGCTATCTTAACCTTTCCCAACCTTTGTTTCCTCATGTATTAAATGGGGATCAAATATATTGTGAGATCAAAAGACATAGCATATAAAAGGAATTTGCAATCCATTAAACACTACATAAATGCCAAGTATCATCATTATACCTGCAAGGGGTGTGCATATTTTAAAAGAAGATTTTTTTTTGCCCAATTACCTGAGAAAAATCTCTTTCTTCCTTCCCTTTCTTTCTTTCCCTTCCTTTTCTTTATCTCCTCTCTCTCCTCTTTCATCTATTTGTCAGACAGTTACTGAAACCAATAATGTCTTCTAAATTAGGAAAAGCATTATAAATTAAAGAGCTAGCATGGGTTCAAACCCAGCCTCTGACACATATTACCTTTATGATATTGGAAAACTCATTATACTACTCTTTGTCCCATGCAACTATTAAAAATCAAAAATCTTAGAAGTCACTGATCTTTATAGTGAGTCAAGTTCCCATTTTAGGATCCTTCCCCAAACTGATGAAATTAGAAGTTTGGACCCTATCCTTTCAAAAAATTTTAAAAATACTTAAGATGATAATAATTAACCTGTATCAAGGGAAAGAAAAGTCATATAATTTTTAGTGAAACTAGAATTAATGAAAAACAAAAATCAGTGCTCTTAGTTTTTTAAATAAATTCTATTTTTCAGTTAACAAGTATTTTTTCTATAGCCTAAATATCCTCCTTCATACTTACTTAGGGGAAAAAAGAGAGAATACCCTTATAACAGCATTCATAGTCAAGCAAAACAAATTCCTATATCATCTATGTCCAGAACTATGTCTCTTTATGCATATTGAGTCCATTAAAAAAAAAGATGAAAAAACAGAATCCTAGAAAGACTTACATGAAATAACACAGATTGAAATGAATAGAATCAGGGCAATAATGTGTGTTAAAACAACAATATTGTACAAACAAACAAACAGCTTTTAAAGCCATTAGAGAAGTGACTAACTAAATAACTACCCATGATTCAAGAGGACTAATGATAAAACATGTAACCTATTCTTTGAAATTAACTTTTAACGCCTTTGATAATTCCCAGAAATTATCAAGTTTCTTAACCTTTTTTGGTCTCAGAGTTTCTTCAAATGAGTTTCCTCATATCTTAAGTGACAGGATTTTACAAGATTACCTCTCAGGTCTTCCAGTTCCAGGGTGGGATAAGGTTGTTTGTTTGTTTGTTTGCTTTTCACATTTTCTGGTTCATTCTGTTCTAACTCTGGAGTCCTGAGGAAAAAATATTTTAAGTTAAATATAATTATGGCTTATGTCTAGGGCATCCATTAAAGGGAATAAAAGGGATCATTTTAGGAAAATTACTCACTGTACAAAGTAATAGACATCAAGTATTTTGATATTTATCTATTTTATTGATCTTGGAAGAAATGCAGGCTCATAAGTACAATTTAACATATTTAAAATATAAATTATAAACCATTACTACTATTATACTTTCCTAGGAATAGGTGAGACTTCTGGGAGATTTGTAGCTCCATTAAATAGATAACATTTTCACCTAATTCTGCACTGTCTGAGTAGTAAATCAAAGGTTCAAATCTTCTAGCTAGTCAGTTTGTCTTGGATTTTCACATTGCAGGATGATTCTATCAATGAGACAGAGAGAGAGAGAGACAGAGACAGAGAGGGCACTAGAAAGACAGCCAGACTATTTTCTCCTTTTAAAGCTTATGATCTCCAGGTTTAAATCTGCTGTTTAGGAAAATTCCCATCAAAATCTCTTCATAGCCTTTTCCTATTACTCCAGTCTTTGTCCATTTTACATATTCTCCACTTATTCTACAAAGCAGTCATACTGCCCTCCTTGTGGCTCATTATACATATGTCAATTCTTTCAATTCTGAGTTGGGGGAACTGGCCATTGTCATTTGTGGAAGGCTCCCTCTCTTTATTTCACTTCCTAAGTTTCCTGTCTTCCTTTAAATTCTACCTTCTTTAAGAAATCTTTTCTTGTTCTTCTTAGACTTTCCTTGGTTTTTCCTTATTTTGTATGTAATTGTTTATATATTGTCTCCCCTAAGAGCTGGCATTGTTCTTTAATATATCTTAGGTATCTCCAATACAGCACATTGACTAACATATTCATTTAGCACAGTGACTGACGATACCATTTACATTTAAGGCTATTATGAAGAAAGAATCATGTGAATAATGATGTAGCAAAGTGACACAGTGGATAGAGCACTAGGCCAATAGTTGGGAAGACTTATCTTCTTGAAAAAGAAAATTCATGTATAGTCCCGCTATCCATTGTATGCTTGTTGTCCAAGGACCAATCTAAACTTGGAGATGTCCATCACCAAAAGATTTTTCTGCTGTAGTTAAACATTACAGCAAAACACATCAAGGAATGTTGAAGAGTAGAATCTTTGTCTCTGGAAGAGGCATCCACGCCTTTGAAACCAAATATCCTTAAAATAGTATGTAACACAGCCAGAGTTAAATAGTTTATTTATGCCATTGTTTTTTTTCTGCTTCTTTTGATTATATTTTATTTTTTCAGTATGTAAAAATAAAAGTGATACCAAAAAGTAGTAAAAGAAATGCCAAACTTTTAAATTATTACTTAACACCTTTATTTTCTCACTGTTATATCATTAACTTGATTCACTTGGGCATAGAGCCCAAAGGATTTGCATTATGTTTTGTGGGCACAATTGCAACACAAAACCTGAATTTTAAAGGCAAATAATGAAAATATGCAATGCTCAGCTAGGGAGTTCTTTACAAAGATAAGGAAAACAAAACCAATGAAACAGCTAGTAGGATAGCAATCATCCCACAAACTTGAACCCATTGTAGCTCTCTCATTTTTTCTCTGCTTACAAATATGATTGCTTACTAACACAACAGTAAAAATGAGTTTACTAACAAAATCACAGGAATGCTTGGTCACAAAACACATGAATATTGAGGACTGACTCAATCAATGAACATCAATTTATTGATTCAATGAAAATTTAATATTGAGCATATCTTTTGAAGGAAAGAGAAATATGTAGGTATCTTCCCATTGCCAGTTATGATGTTATAATAGAACTCTGTTTCTCCCTGATCTTTGTGGAGAGTGGCCACTTGCCTGGAGAAATTTCTAAAAATGATCCCCACCCACCTGAATCTCCGAGCTCTGAGAAAGCTGCCTGGTTCCCACAAAAAACTCCCACCTCCAATTAATCTGAGAATCACTTTGGTCTGGGAAACAATTACCACCCTTTTACTAATTTGGAAATTAGCCCCAAATTGCTCACTAGTCCCAAACCATAGAAGGCTAAATAAAAAACAAAATTCTGTACTCAAACCTTTGCTATCTTCCTAATCAGGAAGTAGCCTGCTAAGGGAAATAGTTTCCCAGTGAAAAAAAAGAAAAAAACAAAACATTTTTTGCTTAAAAAAAGCAAAAACAAAACACAAACAAACAAACTAACAAAAACCTCCCTTGGAAATTGGGATTGGGAAGAATTTGCAAAAACATGCCCCACCAGCCTGGGGATCCCATTGCTGTTAGGATATTTCTCACCCCTCAACAGTTATCTATAATTTTGTGTGATATTTTCTTGATTTAGTTTACCCTTATTTAATCATCCCTTTCTCATTTCTAATTTTGTTGATTCGGGCTAATTCTTGGAAAAAAACTATTTGCTAATTTCAAAATTCAATTTATTGATCTTTGAAGGCAAGTATTGGTTTTATCATTTCAATTCTAATAATCTCAGCTATTAACATATTCATTATTTTCTTTTTCTGCATGTTTTATTGCTTTGTTTTTTTTTTTTATTTTAGTTCCTTTATTCACTTTGATGGGGGGATCTCTGATACTGTCTCTCTTTGACTAGGGGGAGGGGACCATGAGGTAGAAAATCCTTGAAAGAGAGATTTTCCTTGAACCCTTCCCTCTGCAAAAGACCGGCCCCAGGGAATTTTTCAAGAGACATGCAAACGCCCTGTAAAACCTTGTGTTTCAAATTTTTCTCCCTCTCTTCTTACCTTCCCCATTCCCTAGATAGCAAGTTAATCTAATGTAGGTCAAATGTGCATTTCTTTTAGACATATTTCCACATTTATTATGCTGCACAAGAAAAATCAGATTAAAAAGAAAAAAAAAAACAAGCAAATAAACAACAACAAAAACCTGAAAATACCATGTTGTGATCCACATTTAATCCCCATAGTTCACTCTCTGGATGCAGGTAGCTCTCTCCATCACAGGTATTGCCCTGACTCACCTCATTGTTGAGAACAGCCAAGTCCAGTATAGTTGATCATCACATAATCTTGTTGTTGCTATGTACAATGTTCTCTTGAGAGAAAGGAAAGGGGGAACACCATTTGTCGGCGCAAAGATCCCATGAGGCACAGTGTCCTCTGTAAATGAATTTACAGGCCTGAAAACCTAGATTGATAAAAAGATTTATTGTAGAAATTTGGAAGTAAAGTTCAGTTTAAAAGACGCCAGGGCCAGAGGTGGCCACTGGCGGGCAGGTACCCTTACATGGCCAGAAGGATACCATGTGTTGGAGGGAGGGCTCCTGCAAAGAAAGAGCTCCAGCTCGGCTCTTTTATACCTAGAAGGGGATTGTGGGCATTACCCCCAAGTTCTTGGGAGCTTTTCAGTTAGCTCAGATTCGATGAGGGGCTGGGGGAAGCTGAGCAGATAGTGGGGCTGGGCCCATATATTCAAAAGGGTGCTTTTGACCAGGATTTGTGAATCAAGGTCAGCTATGGGGGTTGGGCAATCAGAAAGGAATCTTAAAGGGACCTCAACCCCCAGCGAGTTCAGAAGACCAGCACCAGAATACCTGCTCCACCAAGTATTAGCTTTGTGATCTTGGACAAATCACTTACTATTTATAAGCTGCAATTTACTAATATATAGGTTGGATACAAGAATACTTACATTTTCCATAGGCTTATTGTGAAGGAAGTAAATAAGTATTTAGTAAGCACTTACTTGTTCAAAGAAATACTTTACAAATGTAGACCAAGTTCAAAGACTCTCTCTTTTTTGATGGAGACCAAAATTAGTGAGGAGAGAGGAGAGAGATCCTAGATTTGTCTAGCTCTCAGCTTTGAGGAAAAAAAAAAAAAAAGATCCATTGTTCCAGCCTCTCTTCAGAATACAAAAAGAAGAGAAAGACTGTGAAAAGAAGCTTTTTCTGAAAAAAAATTCTCTTTTCTCATCTTTTTATACCAGAGACTTTGGGGAATTTTATTTTCTCCCCGATGAGATCTGGAACTCTTAATTGAGTGGAGATAGCTTGCTCTTACTGAGAGAATTCTTTCAATCTGTATTATTTGTTATATGTTTTTCTTGTATGTATAGTTTATTGGATTGTATGGAGATTGACTTGGATTTTTTAAACTTTGCTATATATAGTTATTGTGAAAATGATGTCTGGTGGGATGTGTAGAAATGGAATGAATAATGAATTTACTAATTACCTTGATTTAATTGAACTCCCTTATTATCCAGGAGAGGCTAAAATAACCTGGGACTCAAAATTAGCTCAATTAGTTGGCAGAATGAATGTTGCTTAAATATGACATACCAGTGCTCCTTTATGAGGTCTACTGGCTGAACCCAGAACACTTTTGTGTGTTGATAACCACAGGCCAATTCAAACTGGTTCATAGTGATCTCAAAGGAGCAAACCTTATGCAAATATCCAGGTTCTAGCTAGTTTCTATTCCTCCTGTTCTCCTCCCTTTGTTGTAAAACCATAAAAACTACTCTCTAAGCCTCCAATCTTTACCACAGAAGCCTAAGTTCTGCTGTTTTCCATATATCCATGTTGTACTTGTCAATAAACATTTCCAGGTTGTGCACTTGAAAAAAAATGAAAGAAAACCCCAAATAGGGTCACAATAGGTTTGTATGGCGATTATTTCACAAAATATACACTTACCAATTAATATCAATACAATTTAACAAATGTATCCAACTGAACCATGCTCTGTATTTTTTTCTTTTTCTTCCATCATGCCGAAAAATATTCATTTTACAATGTCTTCAGTACAATTCAACACTTATTAAAAGTGTATTTTTTTATTATTATTGTTAAGTTCTACAGAATTCAGAGCCAAAACCAAAATATCCTTTGCTCTCAAGAAGCTTAAATTTTCTAGAAAACGGTAAAATGATGAATAGATCAAAACACTTAGAGGAGAGTGCATTTACATGGTCTCTCTCTCTCTCTCTCTCTCTCTGTCTCTGTCTCTCTGTCTCTGTCTCTCTGTCTCTGTCTCTCTGTCTCTCTCTCCGTCTCTGTCTCTCTGTCTCTCTGTCTCTCTCTCTGTCTCTCTCTCTGTCTCTCTCTCTCTCTCTCTCTCTCTCTCTCTCTCTCTCTCTCTCTCTCTCTCTCTCTCTCTCTCTCTGTGTGTGTGTCTCTCTCCCTCTCTCTCTTTCTCTCTGTTGTACACACAAACACACACACATGCACCCACATATACCTATGTTTGTGGAGATATCATTGGTCAATTTCTTTAATCAGAACATTAAGACTTCATTTTAAAATTAAAGCAAAACAGAAAAAAAAGAGAAAAATTCAGTTGAGAAAAGCTATAGTGGCATTTGATTTGTAATTAGCATTCTACCTCAAAAATCTCACACAGTAAATTCCATATGCTTGATTTATCTATTTGTGAAGCTCTGAGTTAATCCTACTGGTATTCATCTGCAGCTGTGGATGCAGGAAGTGTAGATGTGCCAGAACTCAGTTTGCTAGCTTAAACCATTACATTGTGGCTACATTGAGTGTTGTAGCATGCCATAATGTGGGGAAGAGGAAAATACTCTTAAAGGCTACATTTTTTCCCTCAGAGTATCAAAGTTTCTGTGACATATCTTCAGATATATATTTGTTTAAAACGCATGAATTTAGCAGTCTGTTTGTGGATCACTGAAGTTCTATAGAATGTGAGTTGGAGAAACAAGTATAGGTTTCTTTTATTGGAAGAAGTCAGTGTTTTCTTTGAAGGTCATATTAAATTCATAAATTTGGAAACCATCATTGACTGGAGTCATGCTTTGATACTTAGGAAAGTTTTTCTAACTATAGTTCTATTCTTTAGTCCCCTCTGGGTTACCTTATATTGAATACCATGTAAATTCCTTCTCTTGACAAGGGATAGAAATGAGCAAGAGTAAGTGATTTCTGCATTCTTTGAAGGGAGAACTTCAAATTCTTAAAGAGTAGAAGTCAGCACTGGATAATTGTCTTACTTAGAAGTAGAATACAAAAGAATTACATAGAAGCTAGTAGCTTCTTTTTAGATCCACATCCTGATCTTCAATCATGTATCATGTCTTAGTCACATAAATTCCTGATGTGGGAGTGTTTGTGGGAAAAAAAATATGCACTCCCTTTCCTCCTTCACCTCTGTCTCAGATGCCAAATTGACTCTTTCAATGCCAACTTTCAGCTCATCAACATACTTTCTTTCGTCCTGTTGCCTCCCTGGCCTCTGTTTTTTCCCCCAAAAAAAACTTGTGTTCTCTCTTATTAATGTAATATTTCATTTGGATCTTTTAAATTTTAAAGGCTCTTAGATATTTAAAGTTTTTATTAGAAAAATATTTTTAAAATTCTAAATGTATCTGTATTTATACCTCACAGCATTGCTGTGAGGATGAAATGAGATTAAAAATATGAAATTTTTGTATAAATAAAAAATTTTGTTATTAGTTTTTCTTACCATTCTTCTCCAAGGATCATCTTAGATGAAATGTTCCTTTTGGTTTAATCGGTCTAGTACACTTTCCTCATGGAAATCTTTTGAGTGAATGAGCTAAAGAATGGGTGCTTAACAGAGTGCTTGGCACATAATAGATGTTCAATAAGCATTAATTGGCTGACTAACCGAATTTGAATCAGAGGACCTAAGTGTTACAGATCATTTTTAAGACTTAGTTTCCTCATCTGTAAGGAATAGGACTAATTCCTTCAAATTCCTTCCAACTCTAGCGCCTATAAATTAATTTTTAAAAACTGTTTTCTCCTTACTCTTTATCTATAAATTTTCTCTGTGTAGCATCCAAAGCCTCTCTAATGTTCCTGTCTGTGACACTCAAGATCAAGGATTTATTAAATATGTGTTAAGTACTAAGCTTTGGAAGTGTAGTTACAAGCTGGAAAAATAAAAAAAAGATAGCCCATGACCTTGATAATACTTAAAGACAACACTTAAGGAAAGCTGAAAAACGTGGGAAGAGGGAAATGAAGATACCAGAATAGGAGCATTATAAAGTCTTGAAGAGTCAAGAGTACAACCCTGAAAACATTGAAGACTGGGCTGATCTGGGTGTCATCCTTGAAATAAAGGATCTGACACACCTCTCAGATTGGCTAAGATGATAGAAAAGGATAAGGACAAATATTGGAGGGAATGTGGGAAAACTGGGACACTGATACATTGTTGGTGGAATTGTGAATGGATCCAAGCATTCTGGAGAGCAATTTGGAACTATGCTCAAAAAGTTATCAAATTGTACACAATAACCTTTGGTCTAACAGTTTTTCTATGGGGCTTATATCTCAAAGACATCTTAAAGGAGGGAAAGGGACCAATATGTGCAAAAATGTTTGTGGCAGCTCTTTTTGTAGTGGCCAGAAACTGGAAACTGACTGAATGCCCATCAGCTAGAGAATGGCTGAATAAGTTATGACATATGAATGCTATGGGATGGTATTTTTCTGTAAGAAATGACCAGCAGTATGATTTCAGAAAGGCCTGCAGAGACTTACATGAACTGATGCAAAGTGAAATAAACAGAACCTGGAGATCATTGTACCTGTCAACAAGACTATATGATGATCAGTTCTGATAGACATGGCTCTCTTCAACGAGATGATTCAGACCAGTTCCAATTGTTCAGTGATGAAGAGAGTCATCTACACCCAGAGAAAGGACCATGAAAATTGAGTGTGGACCACATCATAGCATTTTCAGTCTTTGTTGTTATTTGCTTGCATTTTATTTTCTTTCTCATTGTTTTTTCAGTTTGATTTGATTTTTCTTGTGAGATAAGATAACTGTATAAATATGCATGCATATATTGGATTTACCATGCTTAACATATATTGGATTATTTGCCTTCTAGGGGAAGAATTGGGGAAGGGAGGGAAAAATTGGAATACAATGTTTTGCAAGGGTTAATGTTGAAGAATTATCCATGCATATGTTTTGAAAATAAAAAGCTTTAATAAAAATAAATAAATAAAGGAAGCCAAAATAAAGCAAAACAAAACAAAAAAAGAAATGGAGCTAATCAGAGGGAGAGGTGAAAGGATCTAAGAGGCTGCTACTGTAATGAAGTCCAAGTTGAGTGAGCTTTCCAAGGAAAAGTGATTTCTTGAGCATTGTAGAGAAACTCTGGAGAGTCAGGAGCACAGTCTGGAATGAAATGAAGGGTGTTTTTTCAAGCTTCATTTAACTCACAAACTCTTTTTTTCCCTACTAAATCTACCAGAATAAAATGTGACATCATAGTATAATAGCTTTAGAGCTGGATAGATCATTAGGTACTAGAATAGTAGCTTTAGAACCAGTATATCTAACCACACCTTTTTTTTTTTCCACTTAAGGAAAGCTATCCAAAGAAATTAAGTAAGTGACTTGGACAAAATCACGAGCCATGAAGTATGTGAGATAGGATTTAAATTTAGATTTCCTGTTCCTAAATTTTATCTTCTCTAATTCCCAATTTTTCAATGAAATGGGAGACCCATTGCTTAAGCAGAATTAAGGGTAAATTGGTACTGGTTATTGCCCTTCATTTGGAAAAAGGACCAAAAGGACACCGCTATGTTAGAGTTAAGTTACAATATGTCTAACTGTGGCTGATCAGACCAATATGAACTTGAATGCTCTGCACAGGTTGGGCACAAATGGTTCATAAGAACATTTGGGATGTGTAAAGGGCAGGATGATTGTTTTAAACAAGGTGTTAACTCAGTGGAATTGATAAGACAATGGTTATCTAGTTTAGCATGGTGATTAATAGTTCTCTAGTTCAGTACATGTACTTAGTACTTCATATAGTTCTACAAGATTGTCACCTATGATGAGGTAATTATAATCGAGTATAAAAGAGCCAACAAGGACTGGACAAGAAGACTCCATCTTCCACCACAGTGGTGGCTGGCCTATCCTCCTTCATTTCTCCACTGAGACCAAGGCCCATCTGAAGGCCTTCCAGAAAGCTAGCCAATGAAGGAAACAGACTGTGAAGGAGATAATAAAGACTTTGGACTTTATCCCTGGCTGTTCTCGTGGTGATTACTCAGCTGAAGTAAAGGCTGGTCCAAAGACCTATAGAATACTAAACCAGAACATTACAGGGATGGATTCTCTAAATTTGTGCAGCCTGTGTTTCTTTTGAGCTATTTCAATTCTGCTTTGCTTTAGAGCCTATCACCTTCTCTGATGAGTGTCAACATTGTTGTCAGTGTGTACATCCCTAGAAAGTATATTAAGGATGCAAGTATTTCAAGGTAAATAGCAAAGAATTAGATTAAGGAGAAGGCATTCTTATTAACTATTTTTCAGTGACTATTTCCTCTTTCTCTTAGGAGAAGAGGCTTCAAGTTTACTTCTCAACTATATTTCCCTAAATTCAGGGCTGCTGCAGAGAGACAGGTAATTTCATTCACATTTTTTATCACTTCCTGCTGTATTTTATTGGTATTAGTGTACTGGATTTTAAACTCTTTTTTTTTTTTTTTTTTAAGTCACAACCTATATTTTCAGCCTTCTTGGATATTATTCGTGTTCCTACACTTTGAGATCTAGCCAAACTGGCCTGTTTCTATTCTTCAATTTCTCTCATCTATTCTATGCCTTTGTCCTAGCTACCTTCTCTCTTTACTTCTGTTTCATCGAGTCCTTCCAATCTTTTAGGATCTAACTTCAGGCTCCATCTTCTTCCTCCTCATACCTTCATCTTCCAGTGCTCTTCCTTCAAATTGCCTTGTATATTCAATTACTCTTTATGTTTGTATTCATCAACTTTACATATATTTATACTACATATATTTTGTATATCCTAGTTTTCCCCATAAGAATGTAAGGCTGTAAGCTCATTGTGAATAGAGGTTGGCTTATATATTTGTATTTATATTTTCAGTGCCTGGAGCCACTTAGTAAAACACTTGATTGATTGATTTAGTATTAACATTCTGGACAAAATGAGCCATTCCTTAGTAGTGTTATATATATTCTCCACAATGGATTATTTTGAAATAATTAATCTATTGAAAAACCTTGTGTCTATTATGTACTATGTACTCTGTCAGCTGCTGGAAATATAAAGTCAATAGTGAAATAGTTCCTGCCCTCTAGGAGCTTATATTCTATCAGAGGAGACAAGTTACACCTATCAAATAAGATATGGAAATAATAAATATAAAGTGATTTTTTTTGGTTGAGGAGGAGAAGCACTAGCAACTAAAGAGAAGGAAAGAAAATGCTTCATGTATATAGAACGTGGCCCTTGAACTGAATTCTAAAAGAAATAAGAAGGTCTGAGAGAGAGAAATAAAGATGTCCTGCATGCTTTCCTCTAGGTCTTTTTCCTCTTCCGTTTATATCAGTGAAGCTGTTCATTTGTTATTCTTTACTCATGATTAGTACTTTCATTACTAATTATACCTTTCCTTGTTGATATCTCCCATAAAATGTACTCTGTAATTTCAATGAAACGTGAAGGTGATCTTAAGTTTCTGAAGGCTATGTCAATGGACCATGGCATCTAGCAAATTCTAATAAACTAGAAAAGCTTCAATTTTAGTCTAGATAACAGATTAAATCTCTTATCTGAGGACCAGTTTAGGTTATTCTTGCAATCAGGAAAACCCAGGTTAGGATCCTATCTCTGAGATTACTGAATATGACCCTGGACAAAATTTAACCATTTTTAGTCTAGATTTTTTCATCTGTAATATGGGATCACTTACTTCCTTGGATTGTTTGAAGAATCAAATGAGAGTATATATACAAATATACATATGCTATATATATATATATATGTATATATATATATATATATAAAGTGTTTTGCAAACCTTAAAGAGATATATAAATATTAGATAACACCATTTTCAGCAGTAGTAGCAGCATAACTGGATAATGAACAGCTTGACCACAGCAACTCCTGAAACAAAAAGAGATAGCCTGCAATCTTCTGTGACACTCCTCTTCGCTTCCAGAGTGGTAATATGAAAAAATTGAGGAAAAGGGGCAAAAGAGATCTTAGAATCACATTTAAATCCTCTATAAGTATTAATTTAATGTTAGTTACTTTGCCAATAGTAATATCCATAAAACATGTTTTAATTCTCAAATGAATATTTCAAGACATTACTGAAACAAGATTTCTCCCATTCAGTATAGAAGGGAACAAAAGTATAGCATAATGGATAGAAAGCTGACCTTAGAGTTAAGAAGACCCAGATTCAAGTCCCATTTCTAATATAACTTCACTATGCAAATATGGGCAAATCATTTAATCTCACAGGACTACCTGTAATTCTTTAAGACTATAAATTACAGAGAAGTTGTCAACCTGTAGTAGTAGAATGTGTATGTTCATTGAGAGTTCCTTCGTGAAATCCCAGATTTAGGATTCATCACTCTTATGAATGGATACTTACTCTTGATATTCTGATGGCATCTGAAAGATAATAAAAACAAAAAACTAATGAAATGCTGGAAAACATAAAATCAAAATCTAGCCAATAATTTGAAATTCAAATGGTTAAGAGTGTTAAGGTTGCTTCCAGATTTATGGAAATTGAAAGTTGACAATATGATTTTTTCTTTGTTTATTTATTGCATAGCTACACAACATAAAAAGAAAAACCCACAGAGATTTATCAACATTTCCAAATCATTGAATTTTATTTGGGTTAAGCTACCGAAACAACAAAGTCCTAATAATTCCCCATGTGAATAATGGCTTTAGAGACATATAAATTTTCTTTGATATTCAACAGCAAAGAGTTCTTTGAAATAACTTTTTATCCTTACTTATTTTGGAGACACAGCTGGCTCATTATCCACATGTGGAAGTACAGGAAGTTCTATTTCCTTAAGCATTTTGCCACTAGACTATTTAGAAGGGAGTGTGAAAACATGTTTGTGAAAAGATGGGATTCCCTGTCTTTTCTGGCAGCTGAAATTAATTACCTAACTGTAAAGGGTTCCATCTTTCCTTTGTCCATGGCTAGGTAAATATATTGACTTAAAATTAAATGTTGTTCTTATGATTTCAATTTGTAATTACTTGAGCAATGCAAACCTTAAAATCTAAACTAGTGTTTATTTTTTTTAATGCTTCTCACAGTAAAACCAGTAATAGATAAATGAAGACAACATTAAATGGCTATAACACTTAGGTCAAATAGAATACACAATATAATAGATAGATATTGTTGTTGCTAAATCATTTCAGTCATGTGTAATTCATCATGACCCCATTTGGGGATTTTTTTTTGGCCAAAATAGTGGAGTGGTTTGACATTTCCTTCTCTAACTCATTTTATAAATGAGAAAATAAGGCAAAGAGAGTTGAGTTGACTTGCTCAGGGTCCTAAAGTTAATCTTCCTGTAACTTCTGTTTCCAAAGGCCTAGTCCTGATTTCCATAAGCTCTTCCATTTTCATAAACAAATCTGTAAGTTAGACACTTTTATGGCACTTCTTCATGGAAATATTGTTGGCTGCTTTCATGTGTAAATTGCCCATGGAAGTTCTTTTGATTCTACTTTTCCTTTCTAGCCATTTCCCTGGTTCTATCTAGGAACAATTAGCATGATGAGTGAACAAAACCATGTCATAGTTACGATCAATTGAAAGAACTGTGTGTATGATTATCCATAATAATAGAAGATTTAAGGGAGATGTGATAAAATATTTGAAGGATAGTCATAGAGAAAAATAAACTTTCTTTTGCTTTGTTACAAAATAAAGTAATGAGTGGAAGCTACAAAGGAAAATACAATAAGCTTCTTTTAGTAGTAGTTTGTAAGTTCATTCCATTCAAAAATAAGAAAAACTAGACAATTTACCAAGAAGGAAGTGAGGTGGCTCAGTGAAAAGAGTGATGGTGTAAGAGTCAGGAAGACCTGAATTAAAATCCTGCCTCAGTTACTTATTGCCCTTGTGACTATGGTAAAATCACTCAACCTAAGTTTCCTCATTTACAAAATGAAGATTACAAGAGCACCTCCCTTACTTAGTTGTAGTGAAAATTAAATGAAATAACTTGTAAAGAGCTTGGCAAATTCTAAAGTGCTTTATAACTATGTGATATTGAATAAAAGGGATAGAAATCCTGTTCAGGTACAAGTAGGATTTGATTTTAGAAGTCCTTTCAAACTCAATTTCTATAATCCTCTTAATATTTGTAATTTCTAGTAGTTGCACAAGAATTTCTGAATCTGGGATTCAAAATGTTACTCTAGGAATGAGTGAATTGGCTGATTTTAAGCTCTTGCCTTTTCCTTAGTTTCAAGCACTCATACAACCATTTTATTATTAATCTAATCTTACCTTTGGTAAAAATTATTTTGTTATTGCATTAGATTTTCTTTTTTGAAACACCAAAGTGACACAATAGTTCAATGGATAGAAGTTCATTTCTGCTGTACTATGTCAGCAACTGCCGTCTCTAGAGTATATAATGAAGCAAGGAGTGAAATAGATTGCTTCACTGTGGGAGAAGTATTTAGAAAGTTGAAATTCTTCTAGTCTTGTATGATTCATTTAATAACCAACCCTTAGTACTTAGACTTGAACCTTGAGTTGTAACAATTTCCCAACTAGAATCAGGGTTTTTTGGACTCAAAGGAAGCTTATCGTTATTAGCATTAATATTATTTCTCAGAGGAAAGCTTAATATTATTACTCTGATCTAAAATCAACAGATTTCATTTTCACCCTGAAGCCAGCCTGGTGGTGGAATTAATGTATGGGTAACCTTTAGTATTCAGGATCACTGTCCACAGAAATAATTTCATGATGATGATGATGATGATGGATAATTGTGATGATGGTCATGTTGATGATAATTGACATTTACATAGCACTTACAGATTTGTGAAATATTCAAGTTCTATCTATTATTATTATTTTAAATTTTGTGATTTTATTTGATCCTCATAGAAACCAAGTAAAATAAGCAATGCAGGCATTATCATGCCTGTTCTGTTATTATTAATGTGAACAGAGTTCAAAGAAATTAAGTTACTTGACAATGGTTACAGAGTTAGTGAATATCTGAAATAGGATTCAAATACTAGTCTCTTTTGCCTAAGCCCAGACCATTTTCATTGTCCAACACTCTCTCTCTCATTCTACCTACCACATGTTGAGTCCCCCCAGAAGGGGGGAAGAAGGTTCTTGTTTTGTATGTTCCTCTCTACTTTTCTATATTGGTAGAAGCAGGAAGACTACTGACTGATTTGAGTAAGCTCTAAGGTGTTAGACACCTGACTTTCCCATGTAAATAAAGCCCAGATATTGGAAATGTCTGCACACACCAGAAAGGGTTCACTAACATAAAGTGAGGTATTATTAATCAAATAAGAAAGTAATTCAGTTTATTCTATTGAGTACACAGGTTGATTTTATATTTAACACCTAGGAAAGAATTCCTATGCCTTGCTCATCTCTAAAATATGCATAATTGGGAGGGGAGGTGAAGCCAAGTTGTCAAAGGGTAGAAAAGTCTTTACCTGAGCTCTTCCTGTATTTCCTCAGATCAACACCAGATCAAGCCTCTAAACAAGTATTGAAGTGACAAAATTCACAAATATTTGGAATGTAACAAATTTTCAGCAGAAGATATTTTGAAATTCGTGTTTCCAATGGTCATAAGAGCAAAAGGGGAGAGCAGCAGGCTTAGCACAGGGACCCAGAGCAGAGAGGAATCCATATGTTGGGGAAATTTACTGGGAGATCTTAGCCAAAATACAGCAGCATTGACAACTCTGCTCTGGTTCAGAAGCCAGTGAATCAGCAGACTATGTGAGACATCCAACACAACTACAAAAGGCAAATAGTGAGCCCCTGAACCTCAGAATAACTTGGGGTGCAAGATAATGATTTTACATAATTTTTATTAAGTCTAATTTCAGATACATTGATTTTGACATGTCTCTGGGGCATCCAGTTTGAAATTCTAACCCACAGTTGGTGAATTGGTTCTGAAGCTCAGAGGTAAAAGTACAACTAAATATGTAAATCTTGAAGACATCTGCATATAGATTATAATTAAACTTATGGGATCTGATAAGGTTACCAAGAGGGAGCAACAGAGAGAAGAGAAGACCTCCCAACAACAAAAATAAGTGACCTTGCCTTGTTAGTGTGTTTTTTCTGAAGCTTTGAATCCTTGTCTTCTTAGTAGAGGCATCCATCTTATAGCTCATTGTTTATTGTCTTTTAATTGATTCTTTATCCCTACATTTTTCCAAGTACTTTAGGTTTGTTAGGCTGTGAAAAGACCCAGGGTTGAAAGTAAGGCAGAGAAACCAAGTTTTGCTGACAAAGTGGGGTATTTTAAGGTCTACTTGTATTCTATTAAACAAAGAAAGTGGGGTAGAGGGTAGGGAGGCTATTGATAGAGGATGAAAGTGCGCATTTAGCTGGTTGTGAGGCAGAGTTAGAGTTGTAGCAGTGGCCGATCCTTGGCAGGAAGAGTGGGGACAAGAGGGTGATAGTGGAAGTTAGAGTACGCTCCCATTGGGAAAGAAGCTCAAATGTATTGTAAATATCTTTGTTCTAAGATCCAATTCCTGCTGACTTAGAGAGGATGATAACAATATCTCATTGCATTGAGAGAAACCATTTCTAACAATCTGTCTGAGAGAACCCAAGACTAGGAGCTAGGAGATCTGGGTTTTGTTCCCTGCTTTATTATCAACTTCTTCATCTGTTTCCTCTTCTATAGAGTAAAGAAGTTGTATAAAGTGGTCCCTAAGCTTTTTTCCAACTCTAACAGTTTAAAGTCTATGATATCTAGACTACCAAATAGTGAACAAGTCCTTTCCCTTGCTGGGTAGCTCTATTTCCTTCCCTATAAAGTGGAGTTGCACAAGCTGATCCTTAAAATCCTTCCTTGTTCTATTATAATTTCATATTATCCTAGATTTTGAGCTTTAAAGGACCTTAGAGACTTTTAGAGGTGGGAAATTTATAGAGCACTTAAAATCCTTGCAATCCTCCATAGCATGAAACAGCAGAACTTAGCAATTAGTTATCAAGGACACTTAATTAAAATAGAAAATTATGGTTTATGAATGTAATATAATTATTACACTATAAAAATGAAAAGCATATATTCAGAGAAATTTAGGAAGGTCTCTGTGGACTGATATCTGGTGAAGTGAGCATAACTAGGAGAATAATTCATATGCTAACAACACTGTACAGCAAAGCAGCCAACAACATTTAATTAAGCTTTTTTATTAATTAAAGTAATTAATTGATTCATTAAGTTTCAGGCAATATATTAAACTTTGGGGATACAATGAAAGGCAAAAGACAGTCCCTACTTTCAATGAGCTCATAGTCTAATGAGGGAGGCAAGTGGAAACAACTATGTACAAATAAAATAATACAAAATAAAATTTAGATAATCAGCAGAGGGAAAGCATTAAAACTAAGGGAAGTCTGGAAAAGTTTTTTTGTAGAAGCCTGAGAAGCCAGGAGGCAGAGAGGAAGACAAAGAGAATTCCATGTATAATACAAATACTAAGTAAAAATACCCGAAGTCTAGAGATCAGTTCAAGGAGAATAAGAAACCAGAGTGGCTGCATTACAGAGTATGTGGAGGGAAAGTATAAGCATACTGGAAAGAAAGTAAGGAGCTAGATTATACAAAGTTTTAAGTAACAGAGGATTTTAAATCTGAGTTTGGAGGTAATAGGGAACCATTTGCTATTTATATATAAATTTGTTATTTTTCTGTCCCATTAGGTATATGAAAATACTTGTGTTATCTGTTAGTTTCAAACTAAAAATACGTTCAAAATCAAATTTTAAAATAATTAAATAGAAAACTATGAGAGTAGATTAAGCTCCTCACTGTCAAGTGCTGCACTTCCCGCACTCCACAAATATGTGATGACATCCTATTATATTTTTTTTTCCTTTCATAGAGAGTTTTCTTGATATAACTCTTTTTCATCAGAAATCCTAGTATTAGGATTCATGGTGAATGTTTTTTTTTTGTAATAGAAAAGATTATTTGAAATCTTCCTGGTTTTTTAAAAAAAAATTTATGCTCATAAAATAGGTGATGGATATGGGTATTGATTTTTCATATTTCTACTCAGCCTCAGAAAATCTCACTTGAAATCTGAATGTGTCTTAGTTCTGCAATAAGGAAGGGCAATAGTTAGTCTTTATAGCTTTCTTACACTTTTTATAGCAAATTTCTATTCAGTGGCTTAGTGTTCTCTTCAATGAACAGGCATGCAGTTATTCTCTCCATTTCATGGAAGAAATATCGAGGCATAAACATTTTACTAACTTAAAATTTCATAATAGAATGAAAATTAAAATTCACAATTTCAAACTCCAATGTCAAATGTTCAGTTCATCAAGTTGGGCTGCCTCTTTTTCTGAGTCTTATTTGAAATATTCATAAAGCACCACAATGGCTTATGTCATTTCCCCAACATAAAAAGAATTCATTATGAGTATGAAAATGAAAAATTGTTAGGTGATATTTAAGAATTGACTTGATTTTTTTCAGTCACTATGGAACTTATTCATCTGCCTTCTAATTAGTAATTTTAGTGGCGGAACTAGACTTTCTTTTTACATTTCCAAGTAGTAGTTGGCTGCCAGTGGATTTCCTACAAAGGGGTTTTTGATTCTTGATTTTAAGCACTGACTGATCCCTTGAACAGAAGGATGCATGTCTTAGGTTTCTGGGCAGAGAAAAGCTAATCTTTCTAAATTATTTCAAATAAATGAAATTTGAGCAACTTATCCCATAAATTTGGAGAATTGTGAATTATAAATAAAACAATCAGCACTAATTGGGTATTTAGTCAGGAATAAAATATGACACAGTAGGTAGTGGGAGCAGAGTAGTCATATATTCTGAAGTATCCCTCCCTGCTTCAAATATTTTGGAATTACAGGATTTGCATGTTATATTTACAGTTCTCCAAAGGAAAAGAATTTGGGTGTGGCCATTAATTTTAGGCATTTTTCTCCCCCTCAAGGCCCAAAGTCATGCAATCAAGCAACAGAAAGTAAAGAATTAAGGCAATAAGCAACAGAAAATTACATGTGTAACCAATTCCTGGTGGTTGTTAAGGGCAACTGGGAGTGTGACACTTGTGGCATTACACAGGCTTGGAATTTTGGAGGTTTTGGAAGAATTCATTAAAACAGATATTCCTGGAAAGCTCTTTGGAGAAAAGACAGGAATCATTCTCCTCTTCAAAAATTTTCAATGGTTTCCTACTGTTTATCAAATAAAATACAAGTTTCTAGTCTGGCATTCAGGACCTTCCCCAAATTGATATCCAGAAACCTAACTCATTTGATATTATTCTCCTCTCTCCTCAACATTATATTGCAATCCAAATTGGATCTTCTTACTATGCATAACTAGAAAAGAAGAATTCCTTTCACATCTCTTCCTGATGAAATATTTTCCTTTTTTCAGGCCTCCACTCAGTCTTTGAAGAGCTTCCCAACTGTAAAATTTCTGCATTCTCAGATCATTCATATTTTTTTTCTGTTCGGATTTTTCTTTAGCATTTATCATAATATAATATGCACTGTGGTTATTTCTGTAGTTTTCTTGTCTTCTCCAATCTTGTTTCACAAAGACAGGAAATATCTTTCTTTTCTTATTTGTATCCCTAGAACTCAGCATTGTTCCTGGCATGTAGTCGGTGCTTAATAAATATTTGTTGACTATTAAAAACTCTGTCCCACTAGATTGTAAAGTCATTAGAATAGAAATAATTATAATAGTCAATTTATGTAGTATTTTAAGATTTGCAAAGCACTTTATTTCATTTGAGTCTTTCAATCATCTACTGAGCTTCATATCACAACTTATCTTAGAGCTAGAGTTGAAAAGGACTAATAGATTATCTAGTTCAATGACTTAATTTATTAATAAAGAAACTGAAACCCACCGAAGTTAATTCTACTTGGTAGCAGAATCAGGAAGAGAACTTACCAGCATTGGTTCAGGTTCAATAGTCGGGATTGAATTTGAACCTAGAAGCCAGACAGACCAATAGTGACTGGACAGTCAGGGTCTGTCTCTGTCTCTGGGCTTTTGACATGTTTTGCATGAGCATGCATGTATAATCTCCTGCAACATTTGGGTACCCATAGACCATTTAGTTTTGGGAAATAACAAAAAACTTTGTAGAAGCCCTATATAAGGCTTGCCATATTAAAGCAGAATATACATAATTTAGGGAAATGTTTTTTCTACTTTTGATTTGGCTCAAAAATTTAATAACAAAGAATGTGTACTTTCTACTTTATTGTAGAGAGAAAGGAAAAGAGTGCTTTTTTCCCCCTTTGGCTGTTTTTTTGTTTTTGTTTGTTTGTTTGTTTGTTTGTTTTTGTTTTTGTTTTTTGATTACCAGGAAAAGTTTGTTTTGTCAAGTAATCCCTTCCTTGTTTTCAAAAACAAATGATAGATATGACATCTTAAATATCAACTTTCATTGAATTTTAATGATGAAATGCATATAGTTCTCAGAGCTTCATACGATTATTTTGGTGTTTTCTCTCTGCTCTTTGTTTTTGACTATAGACTACATGGGTCCTCAAGGAAGAGTTGATGCTCTTTAGGATAGGAAGAATTTTTGTAACAATCAGTTATCTCAAGTATGAACCTATCTTATGATTTAGATTAAATAAAGCTTGTTCCATGCTTTGTTAGTCTGATTGCTCATAGGACAGTTCCTTTGGAGGAGAGGAGAGTGAGTCAGATACTCATGTTTCCAGAATTTCTCTAGCTAAGGACATGAACCAAAAAGTTTTTGTGAGCTCTGCAATTGTCTCTTCCCAACCCAAGAAAAAAAATTGTGCTTAGGTCTGTTTCTTCTAGAGGAGCAGTAGTTAATTGATGATAAGTTACATAAATTATAAACTGGCTGAAGGCAAGTATTGTGTCCTGCAATTTTTTTCTTTGTAATCTTCCAAATGCCTGGAACAATACTAAGTGCATATTAGATAACTGATAAGTATTTGTTGTTGCTTTTGTGATTTATTTGCCCAAATCCTTCCCTACTTCAAGATGAGTCACTAAGATGAATCTTCAGATAAGCAACTGGAAGAATTTTATTTTTCAAGGAGAAAAAAGTACCTGATAGAATGATTCCTACATATTCAAAAAAAGAAACAAGACTTCATTCGGTAGTGCAAATTGAAGAAACATTTATTCATTTGGGTAAAACACAATTATTGTAAGGCTAAGGCAATTATGTGGGCTACATAATTTTGTTCTCGTTCATGGACAGAGACTGGATCACTAGCTGTGGCCAACCATCTGGTAAATATATGAAGACGAGTCACCAGAACATGGAGTGGGAGATAAAGGTTAGCCCAAGGTTAGCTTAAAGTTGTTACCATAAGTTGGAAAAAAAAAAGCCCAATGTTCATTATATCCATAGATAAAATACAATATTATTATTTAAAAACTTCAACTTCCTAGCTTTAAAATACTTTCAAAAACAGTGATTATTTGAAAATGATTCTGCTTTCCATAATTGGCTGTATAACAAAAGAAAAATATAAAGGTTATCATTCAATTCAAGTAATATTTATTAAACTATGTACAAAGTACATAGAGACAAAAAGCACACGAAGACAAACATTAGCCTGCCTAACCTCATGGATGTTGTGTTGTATTGGGGTGATACATGTTCAGAAACAAAAAGATAAAACTGAGGAGCAAAGGAATGCTAAGTAGTTTCCAAAGGGAGGGAACACTAGCAATGGGACTTTTGTGAAAAGGCCTCATGTAGGAAGCAGTACCTAAAATGGTCTTAGGGAAAGCTATGAATTCTTTGAGATCTAGAGATGAGTGCATTCCAGATATTCAAGGGTATGGAGGCAGGAGGACATGGAATATGTATATGGGAAGAACTAGCAAGCCAGTATAACAGGAATGGAGAAAACAAAATGGTCATTAAGCATTTATTAAGTGTTTATTATGTGCAGGATAGAGTGATGGACCTGTAGTCAGGAAAATCCCTTCTTGAATTCAAATCTGAACTCAGATAACTTTCTAGCAAGGGGCTAGTTGCTTAATCCTGTTTGCCTTAGCTTCCTCATCTGTACAATGAGCTGGAAAAGGAAATGGCAAACCATTCTAGTTGCCAAAAAAATGCCAAATGGGATCACAACCAGTTGGAAATGATTGAAAAATGATTGAATAACAACAATAGTGCCAGGAACTGTCCCTGACTTTAAACATATGGGTATATATGTATGAGTATGTATACATAATATTATATATAAAAATATCTTTCATATATATGAAAAAGTACATATGTGTATATGCAAAAATATATACGAAAGGTAATGGGGAATAAGAAATTGCAAGAAAGGCAGATAGGAGCCAAATTAAATAGGTATTTTAATATCTGGCTAAGTAACTTGTATTTTAGACTAGAGGCAATAGGGATCCACTGGAGATTTTTAAGTAATCCACTGGAGATTTTTTAAAGTACGATAATAAAATGGAAAAAAAATCTATATATTTTAAGCACACCAATTTTGCTGGAGGACAGATTAGAGAGAGGAGAGAGTAAAATCAAAGAAAATTTCAGGACAATTTATATTTTGTAGAGTAGGACTCTCAATAACATATTCAGAGCTAAAAGAATTTCACTTTCAAGAATTTAACAATTGTGTTGCCTTGAATACAATTTTTCCTGATAAACTAAGAAAAATAGAAAGTTTCATTTTTATTATTTTCTTCATTGTTTAGTTGAACCTGCAAAAAAAAGTTATTTTATAGAAAAAATATGGATTAGGGGGACTTTACTAGGGGGCAAAAAGTTCCATGAAAACAAAGAAAAATTGATCACAAGCCTTAATATTGCAAGGTATTAATTTTTTCTTTCTTGATCTCCACATTTTTTTCTCCATCTTAATTGGAAAAAAAAAAAAAACCTGGAGAGACAGATTTGACATTTTTCCAAAAGACAGCCAGATGTGCTTCCAAAATCTTTAAAATATTTCTACTGGTCCCAGAGGTATCCTCACAGTGAATATTCTAAAAAAGTAGGGAGCTACAGAAGAAGGCCCTTTGATCAAGAAAGACCTCCATTTTCTTTGTTTGGAATACAAATAACTGCTCTAGTATAAAATCAGAATAATAAACATTGAGAGAGATCACACCTGTGAGGAATAACATAGTCACAATAATTCTGTGCAAATAGGCAAATTATTTAAGAAAAAAAATTAAACTCCACTATCAATGCTGCTGAGACACATCTCTTTGCTAAAGAGGAGTGGGGGAAAGAGAAGTTATACATTACCAAATTTGTCTCCTTGTTTACATCATAGTTCCAAAATTCTGAAGTTATTGGATACAAGTTAAAATAAAAGGGCTATGTTTAATGGTTCAGATCAGTTTTCACAATTAAGAAAAAAATTCAATAGTTTGTACAAGGGGCCTGCTTTCCATCTCTTTTTATATAATTTTTAGCCCGTCCCTGTAGCCAACCTCATCCAATTACTCCACCTATTCCTGAAACTGAAGTAACCCCAATTCCTGCCTGTGGTAAGTAATATTGTCAGAATTTTCCTTATGTTTAATTTTTTCATCAAGTACTTTATCCCAGGAGGCTTTGTGCAGGTCTTAAGTCTTCTCTTACCTCATTATTTTATTTTCCTAGCTCTCTGGTACACTCTGACTCCCTAATTCTCTGCTATTATCTTTCCTGTACTAGCGTTCATTCAGCCTCTTGTAAGCAAAGCTGGTGAAGGATTCTGTCCTTACTGGGTCTTGGTTCATGTGACCTGCTGTAGACAATGTATTAAGGCCCTGATTAATTCCTCACATCCCCTTGAGATGTCAGCAAAATGTCTCTTATATGTTCTTTTTAAGTGAAAGTGAATTGAATTAATTTTGGCTTGAAATTTCCTTTTGTTATTGAAAATTTCAGGACACCATTTAAGAGAACTGGAGATTGTTGATGCTGGGTAATATTGTAAAACTCAGGATGGGGAACTGAATTAAAGAGAAACCTTTTTGTCCTGATTATAGGTTAGAGGTATCCAAGTTTTTTGTTTTTGTTTTTCAGTAGTGGACAAGACGAGAAATCCATATGTGTGCAATCACATGAATTTAATTATATCATTTGGGCAGTGTACCCTAGAGCATAGAAGGTTGGTTTTGGAGTTAAAAAGACCTTGATTCCAATTCCATTTAGATATTACTATTTAATCTCTATGTGTCTTTGTTTCTTCATCTGTCTAATGAGGAATTTTGATTCAGTGACTTCTAAGGCTCCTTTCAGCTCTAAATTTTTGACCCAACAGGTTTGAACCTTGCCTCTCCCATATTAGAAATATGTGATCTAAAAGAAGGTCTTTAGAGGGTTGTGGAGATCCCTGTGCCTGATAATGAGGTGGTGGTTAAAAAAAAGCACATGCTAAGGAGTCTAGGATCTGTCACAGTTCTGTCTTTTGACATGTTGGATGGAGTTGTCTTCATTTGTTGTTCTCAGTTATGTCTGATTCTTCATAATCCCGTTTGGGGTTTTCTCTCTTTAAAAAAAATCATTTATTGAACTAAATAAAAAATTAAAAAACAGAAAAAAGAGACAGAAAAGGAAAACAAAACAAAACATCAGGGAGGATTCAAAGTATTTCAAGAAGGCATATATAATAATAAAAGAAATTATATTCATGAGTGTCCATCTTTTTTCTAGTAAATGTATTTTTAATACACATTGCTTTATGAATCATGTTAGGAGAGAAAAATCAGAGCAAGAGAGGAAAAACAGTGGGAGAGAGAAAAAAAATTAGAAAAAAGAAGTGAACATAGATTGTGTTGATTTACATTTACTCTTTTTCTAGATATACATGCCATTTTTCTGACCCAAGTCTATCGGGATTGCTTTGGATCACTGAATCACTGAAAATAACTTTTAACAGTTCAAAGTCTTTTATACTTGATGATCACACATTCTTGCTCTTATCGTGTACACTATATTCCTGGTTCTGCTTGTTTTGCTTAACATCAGTTCTTGTAAATCTTTCCAGGCCTTTCTAAAATTATCTTTTTTTATTTTTTATTTTTTTAATTTTATAATTATAATTTTTTTGACTACATATGAATGGATATTTTTTTACAGCATTATCCCTTGTATTCACTTGTTTTCCAAATTTTCCCCTCCCTCCCTCTACCCCCTCCCCTAGATGACAGGCAATCCCATACATGTTAAATGTGTTACAGTATATCCTAGATACAATATATATGTGTAAAACCGAATTTCTTGTTGCACAGTAAGAATTGGATTCATAAGGTAAAAGTAACCTGGGTAGAAAGACAATAGTGCAAACAATTTTAAAATTATCTTTTTCATCATTTTTTATAGAACAATAATATTGCTTTACTTTCATATACCACAACTTGTTCAGCCATTCCCCAATTGATGGTCGGTCATCTACTCATTTTCCAATTTCTTTATACCACAAAAAGAGCTGCTACAAACATTTTTGCAGGTGGATTTTTCCCCTCCTTTAGAGTGTCCCTTTTTTCTTTACTTCCTTATACATTATTCTTTTGTTCTCTACTGTGCACTTTTTGCTTTATTCTTTTTTTCCCTTTTCATCCCCCCTATCTCTCCCAACCAGACTATAGTTAAACACATATATCTATATATACACATACATAGAGTCATTTAGGGTTTTCTTGGTAAAGATTCTGGAGTAGTTTGGCATTTCCTTCTCCATCTCATTTTACAGATGAAGAAACTGAGGCAAACATAATTAAGTAACTTGCTCAGAATAATATAGCTAATAAATGTTTGAGGTTGGATTTTAAACCCCTGGATTTAACTCCTGGCTGAACACTCCACCTACTGTACCACCTAGCTGCTTCAATTACAATTACTAATTGAATGAAGCTTATCATTACACCTGGAAGCAATTATTCATTTTTTTTTTCCAATTACAGGTAAAGACAAATTCATTCATTCGCTATAAAATTTTGATTTCCAAATATTCATCCTCTCTCCCTGACCCATCTTCCCCCATAAAAGTAAGAAGTTTCCTATAGGTTATATATGTACAATCATATAAAACAGATTTTCATATTAGTGTTATTATAAAAGAAGAAACAATAAAAGGAAAAAACATAGCAAAGAAGGTGAAAATAGTATGTTTCAGTTTGCATTCAGACTCCATCAGTTTTTTCTCTGGATGTGTATAGCATTTTCCATCATGAGTTTTTGGAATTGTCTTGTGTCATTCATTGTATTGTGGAGAAGAGCTAAGTCAAACATAGTTAATCATAACACAATGTTGCTATTACTGTGTTCTGGCCCCATTCTGCTTATTTCATTTTGCATCAGTTCATGTAAGTCTTTCCAGGTTTTTCTGAAATCTACCCAGTCATCATTTTTATAGCACAATAGTATTCCATTATATTTATATACTACAATTTATTCAGCCATTATTCAGTGGCCTTCATTTTCCAATTCTTTGCCACCATAGAAGCTGATATAAATATTTTTTGCACATATAGTTCCTTTCCCCCTTTTTATGATCTCTTTGGAATATAGACCTAGTAGTGATATTGTTGGATAAAGAGTTATATATAGTTTTCTTGCTCTTTTGGCATAGTTGCAAATTACCCTCCAAAATGATTGGATCATTTCATAACTCTACCAACAAGGCATCAGTGTTATAATTCTCCCATTTCCTCTCCAGCATTTATCATTTTCCTTTTCTTTCATATTATCCAATCTGGTAGGTAATAACATTGTAAGTTGGAGTTGTTTTATTTGCTTTTCTCTATGGTGATTTAGGGATTTTTTTTTCATTTTATTATCCATTACTTTGATTTCTTCATCTAAAAACTAGCAGATGTCATTTAAACAGTGATAACATCAAATGGGCAATTAAGTGCTACTATCCACCCTGTCCTTCCCCCATCTAATTCCTCTGTGTCAATTCTTGCTCTCACACTTTATTTATATAGAATAATCATTTTTTTTACCTCTTCTTACATGGTTTTGCTTTTTAGAATCGTATCTCACTTAGCTCTGTTCCAATCTTTCTTTTGAACTACCCAATTACTAATAAAAATCTTAGATGAATTATTCACATTTTCACATATAAAATGTAAACAATTTATCTTTATTGAGTCCCTTGAAATTAGTCTTTGATATTTACCTTCTTTTTTTTTTTTGAATCTTTATGTCAAATTTTCTATTAAATTCAGGTCTTTTTGCAATAAAATACTGAAAGTCTGACAATTCATTGAATGTCCAGTGTTTTTCATTCAGTATTAAGCTTAATTTTGTTGTGTATTATGTTGTTTTACTGCAATTCTAGTTCTTTTGCCCTTTTATATACAGTGTCCCAAAACCTGTGGTCTTTTAATGTAGTTGCTACTAGATTTTGTGTAATTCTAATTGTAGCTCCATCATATTTGAATTTTTTCTTGCTACTGGTAATATTTTTTTCTTGATCTGAGTTTTTTATTAATTTGGCTATGTTGTTCCCATATATTTTCCTTGTATGATCTCTTTCAGATGGTGATTGGTGAATCTTCCCTATTTTTACTTTTCCCTCTTGTTCTAACATTTCAGAGAAATTTTAAAAAATTATTTCTTGCATTATTATATCAAGATTCCATTTTTTTGGTTATAGCTTTCAGGTAGTCTAGTTATTCTTATGTTTTCTGTTCTTGATTTGTTCTCCAGATCTGTTATTATTCTTATGAGATGTCTCAAATTTTCTTCTATTTTTTTTCATTCTTCATAGTTTGTTTTATATTTTCTTGGTTTCTTATAATTTCACTGACTTCCCCTTGCCAAATTCTAGTTTTCAAAGACTCATTTTCTTTCTTAAATTATTGGATTATCTTTTTTTAGTTGCTGACTTCATTCTCCTAGTTTTTCTTGTTCTTTTTAAAAAATTTTTCATCAATCTCTCTAATTTGATTTTTAATCTATATTATATAATCTATAAAATTATTTTTAGGCAAGTGACCATTTAACATTATTCCTGGGATTGGAAACACTTTATTTCAATATCCTCCTCTTAAGATGATCCTTTATCTTCCCTATTTCCTTAGTAACTTTATAGTTAGGTTCTTTCTCCTTTGCTTGCTCATTTTGTGGCAAATTATTGATATAATCCTTTCTAGTCCTGAGATATGGGGTTAGTGCCTGTGGCTTCAAATCCTTGAGTTTTCCTCTTTGGCCTGGAACCTAAACATCAAAAACTCCACTTTCCTGTAGGAGCTGGCAGCTAGTAGTCCCCCACCTGTGAGTGCAAGTCATGTTCTTTTTTGTTTTGTAATTCAACAAGATGAGATGCTTTGCTTTCTGGTTATGACATCAAGTATCGCTCAATCCAATCCAAATTTCATTCAGTCACCAAAGTAATTTTCCTAGAACATAGATCTAGTCATGTCACCTGTTCAATAAACTACAGTGTGTTCCTATTAACTACAGGAGCAAACACAAAATGTTCTGTTTGAATTAAAAACTCCTTATGACCTAACCCCCTCTTAACCTTTCTGGTCTTCTTATACCTCAGTCCTGGAAATGTACTCTTTGATTCAATCACAATGACCTCCTAGCTGTTCCACAAACAAGACACTCCATCTCTCAACTTTGAGTATTCTCCTTAAATATTCCTCATGTCATAAATGCTCTCCAGCTTCCATTGTGAACACTGACCTCTTTGACTTTCTTTAAGTCTTAATTAAAATTCTACCTGCCACCTCAGTTTCTCTTAATTTTAGCTTTTCTCTGTTAATTATTTCCTATTTATCCTGTGCATGTTGTTTGTCCTTTGTTTTTAAAAAGGAAATATAATAGAATAGAATATGATATAATGCACTATATATTGAGAGAGTAAATATAGTATAATAAATATTATATGTTTTTATTTGCAAATGTGCATGTATATATATATATACATATATATGCATATATGTATATATATATATATATGATCTTCCCAATAGAAAAGCTCTTTGAGGATAGCAATTGTTTCATTTATTGTCTATACATCTCTAGCACATAGGACAAAGCCTGGCATATAGTAGATGATTAATAAGTATTTGTTATTTGCTTCTTGATTGTTAGGCAGAGAATAAGAAGACTTGTTTCAGAAGGCAGGAACTATCTAATTCTACATATTTATCAATGAGATACAGACAACTGTATTTTATAGAATTAGAGAGTGAAATGATAATATTATTTTAGATAAAATTCAGAGGGTTTTTGATGTTTTTAAAGGGGGGCATTGATATTCTTACATCACTATTCAAAAGTCCTTTCCCTAGAGTCAAATTTATGCCTGATAAGATGACAATATTCTGTTTACTTTGTCATCCAACCTATTGTTTTGACTTTTAGTCAATTTCAGTATTTACAATAAAAAATTGTTTTCATTTGATTTGAGAAGAGCTATAAAAATGTGATATTCGCCCCCCTCCCCCCACCATGGCATATTATCAACTTGGAATAAAATCTTTTTGAAGTTTCTTTTAACCAAAAGAATAAACTCTTGCAATAATCTAGGCATGAGATGATAAGAGCCTGCACCAGAGTGGTGACATGTCATAGGAGAGAAAGGACAAATTTGAAAGATGTTGAAAAAGTGAAATTGATAGGACTTTGCTACAGCTTGGATATGAGGGATGAGAGATAGTAAAGAGTCCAAAATGATTTCTAGATTGTGGATGTAAAGGCCTTGAGAGAAAGGAGAAGTGGGAGACAGTTTAGAGTGAAAGATAATGACTTCCATTTTGGATATACTCAATTTAAGATATCTATCGGACATATAATTTGAGATGTCCGAAAGTCAATTGGAGATGTAAGATTCAAGGTCAGCAGAAAGACTGGGACAAGAAAGGTACATTTGAAAATCTTTAGTATAGAGATAGTAATTAAATCCATGGGAGCTGATGACATCACCAAGTAGTATAGAGGGAAAAGAAAAGAAGGTCCTTATTCTAGTTCATGGTCAACCTACAAGGACCCCCAATTGCTTTTGTCTCTATATGCCTCCTTTCCCTCAATAGTAGACTTTGTCAGTTTTAGAGAATTCTAAAAGACTATAGCAGTATGAATGGTTGTCCTATATTTGTTCTATATTTGATTGATAATGTATCCCAACTACTCTTTGTTATTCTCCTCTTTTTGGAGAATCTAGACAAAAGTCAAAAGTAAAATTTCCCTTGAGGTAATTAGAGTAGGGGTTTCATGAGCCAATAAATGTGAGAATATGAAGGCAAACCATTTAGAAGATTCCCCTAGTTCTGAACTCCTAACATAACTTCATTAATGAATTATAGAGAGTGGTGCAGGTCACTAGCTTTGTGAGTCCAAAAGTACATTTATGCTGTATAAGTATATAGAAAATGAAATATAAAATAAATTCAGAATAGTTTAGGAAAAAAAGACATTAGCAAGCAAAGGTATTAAGAAAGGCTTCATGTAAAAGATAGACGTGAAGCTACTGAAGGAAGTAAGCTATTCTACACAAGTCTTTTTCTATTTCTTTCTTATATCTAACTTCTAATTTCTGATATAGTAGCCATGACCACAACTTGTTTCTTCCTTATCTCCAGTCTTCTTATAATTCTACTTAAGTTCTATCCATTCAACTTTGACTGCTAAAGCCTTCCTCATATACACTATTTTTTCCTCCCTGCTCCCTCTTCCCATTATCTTCCCAAATTCTTAATTTTTTTATTTTTATATCAGTATTTGTTCATTTTTTGCTGAGACAGTGGTCCCATCCTGGATAATAAGAGCAAAACTAGCAGTGTAATTACCTGGAGAATTCATCCTCCCAGACACATAATGGGTAATCCAAGTTCAAGATATTCAAAGAGATTATATGCAGTTAATAAAACCATAGATCATGAGAGTCCTTTGATATGCTGGCTTTTATCTTTAGGCAGGCAAAGAGCATAATTTATTAAAAGCAAAGACATTGAATGATAGAATATAATATGAAGAGTAATAATAGAGGATTCTCACCATAAACCTAATGAATATACCCCCTCCCAAATGCACAATACCATTAAATGGGGAGAATGGAATACATTGGAATTAAGTATAGTGGGGAATGCATGTAGAGAACATATGTGGTCAGAGTAGATGAATAGAAGGCATCTCATATTTCCAATGCTGTGGAATCATGTTTTTTTTACTGGATGTGTTGGTTATGGAGTCTCCTCTGGGCTTCTTACTTTGATCGTCTCCCAGAGATTGTCAGGGACTACTATACATATTGTCTTAACTAAAGGTTGTTCGGTTAAGCATGATAATATTGCTTACAAGACACAGACCTTGTCCAGGTAGGATATTCTTTGTTAATCATTACTCTCTTGTTCTTATATGCTTTCATTAATTGTCTCTTTAGGAGGTTACATTCTGCTACCAGCTTCTGTTGTTCATGTCTTCAGAAAACATGTCCTTTCTGCTGGTATCTAATGGTTAGAATCTTTATTTAACAAGAACAGACTGACAATTATTTAGTTATAGTCACTATATACTAACAGCAATAACAACAATAACAACAACAAAAACCAAATGCTTCTACCCTGAGGTTTAAGCCATGATTGTATATAACTCAGGGCTAGATTTGCCAAATTCCTCTCTGACTTAGCATATAAATGAATTTGAGCCAGAGCAAAAGGTAAGCTAAAGAAGCAAGTCATTCCTTGTTTTATACCTGTCTGGCTTGTATTCTTCTGCCTTTGTTATTCATATCTGTCAGCAGCAAAATTCCATTGTTTTAACATTATATTTTAGCCAATAAAAAGCCTCTCCAACTCCCCATAACAGCATTAGAATTAATAAATGTTATTATGGCAAACCTCTACTTGCAATTATGGGAACAGGAGAATAGAATCATAAAAGTACTGGACTATAAAGTCAAGAGTTCTAATTTCTAGTCTTCACTTTACTAGCCTCTACTCCTCTCAGCTTAGGTGTGTGATCTTGGGCAATTAAAACTTTCTGGATCTTTGTTTTCAAATCTTTAAAAAGATGAAGGGAGGAACTAAATGCTCTCTAAAGCATCTTCTTCCTAAAGTTCTTTGATTTTACAATCCAGGAATTGACAATTTAAAGAAGAGAATTCTAAATAGTCAATTATTATTATTTTGTATTTACTTATCTAGGTTCCTGTGGTTTCCCCAGAAAGAATGTTGACTTCTTTAAGGCAGAAATTATTTCATTTTTATCTTTGTATTCCTGGCACTTAACTTTGTGCCTGACACATAGATATTAATAAATGCTTGCTTAATAATTAATCATCATTATAACAAATAATTTTGGAATGGTTACTATATTCAAAATAACTTGGGTGATACAAAAGATTAAAAAAGATAGTTATTGTCTTATGATATGGTACAATAACAATTATGTATACATTTAATTCAGTAAGCATTATTAAATCTGTAAGATCTCTACTATACATAACAGTACAAGACACTGTGTTAGCCACTGAGAATACAAAGATTGAAACAAAACAATTCTTCCCCTCAGTTCAATGAACTTGCATTCTTCTAGTGGAAAACTGTTAGGATTACTAAGTGAGAACTGAGGTTGTCTGGATAGTTACAAGGTGAGAACTCAGGTTGACTTGATAGAGGGGGCAAGCTCATTGGCTGAGGTGGTTCTTCCCAGAAGCCCTTGCATTATCCCACGCCCATTCTCTGGGAGAATAAAAGAGAGGACAGCACTGGGCGCAGATCAGATCGGCCTGAAGAAGGATAAGAGCTGGAGGAGATTCAGAGCCAGGATTCAAGAGGAAGACTCTCTGCATTACATCAGGCCTGACGGGGCTCTCTGCAGGAAGGGAAGTCACTTCTTTGGACAAGAGTTAACAGCAACTGCCTGGAGACAACGGTTCGTTACAGGAAGAAGAATCTGTCGGAGAGATTTGAGTAGACACAGCAGATCTCTTCCCAGAGAGTGATCCGGCAGCTTCTGGAGACGGCAGCTCGTTACAATTGGCGCCCAACGTGGGGCAAGGACATTTGCTTATCCTGACAAGAAGAGCTAGACCAGACCTTCGCAATTTGGCGCCCGAACAGGGACCTGCATATACGTCCAAACATTTTACACACTTTTGTGCACAGTATAAGATTTTACATACCACGGGCATACCCTTTAATCCTCAAGGGCAGGCAATAGTAGAGAGAAGAAACAGAGATATTAAGACACTCCTCCAAAAACAAAAGAAAGGGGGAGCCACAGGTAGCCCTAGGGAACTTCTAAATTTAGTTCTCTATACCATTAATTTTCTAATTTTTGACAAAGATGCGCTGGCTCCAGCAGACAGGTTTTATAACCCACCAGAAGGGCAGTGTCCAGTGAGAGCATCTCCACTGTCCTTAGATAATCGCCAGGTGATGTGGAGAGATCCAGAAAGTGGTGAATGGAAGGGACCAGATAGGTTAACTGCCTGGGGGAGAGGGTTTGCTTGTATTTCTTCAGCAGGAGAAGGAATCAGATGGGTGCCAACAAGTCATATTCGCCTTGTCCATCAGAGAGAGACAGAAAAAGAGAAAGACCTCAAAATAAAGGAGAAGATCTAAGAAACATCTGACACTGAAAGAGCATGGATAATAAGAAGACTGTTAAAGAACTTAAAAACCAGCAGGAATCATTGGACTTCCTCACACAAGATGAGAATAATGGACAATGGACTTATAGACATTTATAAATTTTCAATTTATGATTATGTTATATACTTCTAGCATGTGTTACGTTACTATGTTACTATGTGCTTATGTAATTTATGTAATTATCTGTAATACTTCCCATATTGATGGATTTATGTTTCAAGGTCATTTATGTAATTATCTGTAATACTTCCCATATTGATGGATTTATGTTTCAAGGTCATGACTGTCCTATGTTCTAAATCAAAAGAAAGGGGGAGATGTTAGGATTACTAAGTGAGAACTGAGGTTGTCTGGATAGTTACAAGGTGAGAACTCAGGTTGACTTGATAGAGGGGGCAAGCTCATTGGCTGAGGTGGTTCTTCCCAGAAGCCCCTTGCATTATCCACGCCCATTCTCTGGGAGAATAAAAGACGAGGACAGCACTGGGCGCAGATCAGATCGGGCCTGAAGAAGGATAAGAGCTGGAGGAGATTCAGAGCCAGGATTCAAGAGGAAGACTCTCTGCATTACATCAGGCCTGACGGGGCTCTCTGCAGGAAGGGAAGTCACTTCTTTGGACAAGAGTTAACAGCAACTGCCTGGAGACAACGGTTCGTTACAGGAAGAAGAATCTGTCGGAGAGATTTGAGTAGACACAGCAGATCTCTTCCCAGAGAGTGATCCGGCAGCTTCTGGAGACGGCAGCTCGTTACAGAAAACAATATGTCTATGAATGTATATACAATATATATACATTGTGTGTATATATACATATTTTTGTGTGATATATATTATACACATGTATATATCAATGCAAAACACAAAATAAATACAAATTAAATTCAGTGATGAGGAGTACAAAGAACTGGTGGAAACAGGAAAGATTTCACATGGCATTTAACCTGAATCTTAAAGAAAGATGTCTGTAGATAATGGGGAAAAGGGGAAAAGGGAAAGCTTCCAGGAATGGAGGACAGCCTGTACGCACAGAGAGAGAGAGAGAGAGAGAGAGAGAGAGAGAGAGAGAGAGAGAGAGAGACAGAGACAGAGACAGACAGAGACAGAGACAGAGACACAGAGAGAGACAGAGATACAGAGAGAGACAGAGACACAGAGAGAGAGAGAGAGGGAGAGAGAGGGAGAGTGAGAGAGAGAGAATGTCATAGTTAGGAACATTAAGTATATTAATTTGTCTTAAATTTAGACTGAATAAAGAGTAGTGATGCATAATAAGCCTGGAAGGACAGGTTGGAGATAAGCTGTATAACATCTTAAATCTTAAATAGAGAGATTCAAATCATTTTAGAAGCAAGAGAAAGCCCCAAGAGTTATTTGAGCAGAAAACAATGAATATCACTTTGGCCACTGTATGGAGGTTACATTTGACAGAGAAATGAGAATAAATTAAAGATGAGAGATGATGAGATTCTGGCCTAGAATCATGACTGTGAAGGTAAAAAAAAGGAGATAAATATAAAAGACAATACTGGAATCACTAAGACTTAGCACATGAATGGAAACGGAGGTGAGGGAAAGTAAAGAACAGGGAGTGATTTTAAGGTTGCAGATCTGCTCACTGGAAGAAGATCATCATTCTCAACTGAAATATTGAAGGTAGGAAGAGGGATGAATTAAGAAGCAAGACAAAGAGTTCCTTTTTGGACTTGATGAGTTTGAAATGTATAATCAGTTGGGGATGTCTAGCAGGTGACTGTATCTGGTAAAGTAGCATGTAAATAACATTTGATTAAAAATCAAGTTATTGCTATATGTTCAGGTCTCATAATCTGTCATTTGGATAGTACATTTGAAATTATTAATTTAATATCTTATATTATGACAATGGTATGAACTAATTTTAGAGGTAGACAATATAACAAATTGGAAATGGAATTGGGTCCAGGTGAGGTTGTGTCACTTTAAGTACCAGGAGGATCAGGGCTGTGAGAACTACTCAGGTTTTAAAATAAATTATTAATAAGCTAGGAGGTGTTAATATGGCTTGTTTGTGCATGCCATAGCTCTCTGATACTTTGTCTAACTCTTATCAGCTTCTAAGACCTTTTCCTTCAAATAAAACCTGGTTGACCACTTTATGGAGATATGATAGATGGTATTCTTGCTTTAGGCAGAGGTTGAGAAACTTCTGAGCACTCTTCCAACTGTGCAGTACTGTAATCCCACAGTTCTTTTTGTGGATAATATAGAGAGATATGAGATGGATAGTTAGAGAATTAGATGATAATGATAATAATGATACTTACCATTTATATAGCACTTTAAGGTTTTTAAAGCATTTTACAAATATCTTGTATTATCTTCATAATAACCCTGAGTGGGGAGTGCTATTATTATCCTCATTTTACAGATGAGGAAACTGAATCAGATAGAAGTTAAGTGATCTACCCAGGGTCATCTAACTGGTAAGTATCTGGTACCAGATCTGGATTCAGACTTGGACTCCAGGTCCAGTGTTCTTTCTACTGTATTATCTTTCTGCACTAAAATGTGGTAAGGTGGTTTCAGAACTTTGTGACCTTAAAGTGTGTGGGTAGAATTAGATGACAGGATTAGGATCAAGATTTAGGGAAATTTGGCACAATGAAATTATAGATTTAAGTTATATTACAAGATAAACCTTAACTGGAGCTAAACATGGAATATTTTCCTTCAGCTGAAAAAAATTAGCTGCACAAATACAAAATGGGAGAGGCAGAACTAGAAAGCAATTTGTACAAAAAAAGATCTAGAGGTTATAATGACCTAGCCAGCTCTATGTGAGTCACCATCTTCTTGAGGACCTCACGTGATTGTCACTGTATTCTGAAGTAGCCTGTTTCATTTTTAGACCAATCAATTTTTAAGGAAGTTTTTTCCTTATGTTGAGCAAAATTCTCCGTCTCTATTATTCCTATCTGTTGGTCCTATTTGGGCTCCCTGAGGCCAAAGAGAACAATAATAATCTTTATCTTACATGAGTTAAAAAAAAAATCAAACCTCAAATTTTATCATTATGAGTAACTCCCATGGCAGAAATTAATACCATTTATTCAGATCATTGCAACTTATAGATTCACTAATAATAGCTAATGTATACACATATGCACACACACATACATACACACACACACACACACACACACACACACACAGTTATTATTTGTACTAATGTATGGAATTCTACCCTAGTAGGAGTTTTCTACACTTATGACATCCTAGATCTGGACCATTTTTATCAACCTATTAATGATAATATTAATAATAACTGCCATTTTATAGTGCTTTAAAATTTCAAATTTGCTTTATGTGCTTTACATTAAGTAGGTACTATACTTATTATCATCATACTTTCTATGGGTGAGAATATTGAGTCTCAAAGATACTAAGTGACTTGATCATGGTCATACATTTAGTGTCTGAGATGAGATTCAAGGTCAGGCCTTTCTGATTCCAGAGCTGATTCTAGAGCCCCATTTACTCATTGCACTTACTTATTATCTTGTCTATTGGACATTGGATACATAGGATTATAGATTATATATCTAGGGTTGGAAGGGATCTTGAAGAACACTGAGTCATAGGTCATAGGATCATATATTTAGAACTTGAAGGGATGTTAGTGGTGAGAGAACCCAACCTCTTCATTTTTACATATGAAGAAACTGAGGCATAAAGAATTTATATAATTTGCTCATGATAAAATAGCTATTAACTATCGAAGATAGGATTGAACTCAAGTCTTACTAACTCTACTAAATCAGGCTACTTTTCCATCTTTGTAGCTACTGTTGCTTATTTTGATTCTTATTCATTTGTATAGTATGGATTAAATAATTTTATGTCTTTATAGGTCACCTTATTCAAAAAGTTGTGACACAAGGAATTTACCCAGAAAATGAACTACAGTCAGCTCTGTGATCTTAGCACAAACATCTGCCCTAAATACAACAATGAGATGAGAAGATGAAAGACATGCTTTATATCTTGACTAGTTCAGTTTGACATGACCTAACTGATGGAGTTTCCATTGACTCCCTAGAGAAGTAAAAGATTTCAGTCAGGAAATTTTTCCTATGTTATTCATGTTCAGTTTTCCTTTTTTCATTTTTTCCAATCATTATTTTTTCTTAACCTCCCTCTTTCTGTGAATCACCTTAAGTGATTCTTCATTCTCTTGGCATTTATATCTCCTACAATCTTTTTCAGATAATTATCATATTTGCTCCTAGTTCTTCTTGCCAAGTTACATATATTTCAATTTCTTGGTCTTTTTTTCACAAATTAGTAGCTTTATTTTCATCTTGAGCCTTTTTCCTATATTTCTTGAATCAAGCCAACCTACTTGAGATTCACATTTGAATTTGGCAAGTCACCAGCTCATCCTATTACCATTTCTAGTGGAATGGTCTCAGAAGACTAATCAGAGAATTCAATTTACTTAAACACACACACACACACACACACACACACACACACACACACACACTCTTTCTCTCTCTAAACTATTTCATTTCATCAGGGTGTGGTCATCTATCAAAATTATTTATATTTTTTGGGAAGTGTTTTAATCATTATGAATAAAAGCGTTAACCTTACAATCAGAAAAACCTGGATTCAAATTCTACTTTTGATACATAAGATCTTTTGGATCTTAGCTCTATAGCTAGAAGGGACAACAGAGGCCATCTTGTTTAACTCCTTTATTTTACAGATGAAGAAACTGAGGACCCATGAGGCCTATAGAAGATCCCTCTTTACAACCCTTCTGCAGGACATTATTTCCACCCATACAGAAAATAAAAGGAGACACAAAAGGAAGACAGACTCACAAGAAAAGATTCACATAAAAATGAGGTGACTTCCCCAAAGTCATACACAGACAGCAAAAAGAATCTTAGAATCTTAGTTCTCTGACTCCAGATCCAATCTTTCCACTGTGTTGTGAGACTCAGAGAAAATGATTTGCCTAAGAGCCCACAGATATATGAAGCAGGGCTGGTATTTGAACTTAATGACTTTTTAAAATGACAAATCCACTGTATTATGTTGCTTCCAGATATCAGCTCTGTGACTTTTCAGTACACTAGGAAATTCACTAAGACTTTAAGTTTGAGATGAGTTGAAATGATGGAGAGAGTTTCCATACCCAAAGTTGCTATACAGATGTGCATATGTGCACGTGTATTTATATATATATATATATATATATATATATATATATATATATATATATATATATATACACACACACACACATATATGTATATATATATATACACTTATATATATATATATATATACACACATATATGTATATATATATATATACACACATATATACTTATACTTATATATATATATATGTGGGTGTGGGTGTGGGTGTATTTCTTTCCAAGTATTATACTTCTGAACTCTTGAAAATAGTTCATTTTCTTGGATGAAAGTCTGAACTATTGACTTGACTTTTTGTTTCTTGGTATCTAAAACAGCAAAGCTAACACATGCTGTACTACTCTTAACATTCTTTAAATATTTCATGGCTTTGCAGTCTCTTTCTATTTTTTTTTTGGGGATTTCCTCCTGACGTCTTCAGGAAAAACCCCTTCAGCAATACTGATGGTGAATTTCTATGGGGAGTAATTATTATTCCACTTCACAGATGACTGCATTTATATTGCAAACCAAGGAGCTTCCGTTGGGGAAGACTTGGCTTATTTACAATTAATTGCTAATCTCCTACATACAATCCAAATTTCTACATTATACTAAAAAAAATGTGCCTTACAAAGTAGCCAGACAGGAATCCCTTCTGTCATCAGTCTTATCAGGCAAAATTATGACTCATTTCTGACAGAGTTTAACAATAACACCGTTGTCCTCAAAGAGATTAGAAAAAAATAAACTAATCCAGATGAATTCTGATCTTACTCCACACAAAACATTTCTGCATAACCCTTGTGTTCAGGAGTGTCCTTGTCCCTCATAATTCATATGGGTCATGTCTCTTATCAGATTATGCATATAAATCTTTCCAGTTTACTTTGCAGACATTTAGTACAGATACTGTCATTTGCCCAACTAGTAGAGCATTTCTAGACTTTGTATATTAAAAAAAAAGAGAGAGAGAGAGATTGTTCTTGCATTAGTCTCTCACCCTATATCTAGGGACTGTTAGTATTTGAAGAAAATGGGAAAGTCTAGTTGAAGATGAATTTTAGAATCTTCTTGCTGTTCTTATTATTTCTTAAACACATATTTTTTCTGCCCTCTCTATGTTTTGGCACAGGGTTTTTTTTTACTTCGAATGCATTTTTGCCTTTTGTATTTTAGAATCTTGAGCTTCTTTTAGCAGTCTGATTGCCATCTTATGAGGCATTCCTTGTTCCTTCAGTTTTCAGTGATCTCAAGATCAAAATTGTCTTGTACTTGTTTTGAATTGTTCAGTTACGTCCCATTCTTTGTAACCTCATTTGAGCTTTTCTTGGCAGTGATATTGGAGTGATTTGGCCTTTCCTTCTTCAGCTCATTTTACAGAAACTGAGGCAGAGTTAAATGACTTGCCTAGGGTCACACAGCTAGCAAATATTTGAGACCATGTTTAAACTGAGGTCTTTCTGCTTCTAGACCTGCCATTGTACCACCTACCTGCTCACTTATTCTGTATATGCAAGATTTGTATAGGAGAATGGGATGAACTGGAACATTTTTGCAGACCTGGAACACTTCTAAAGTGAGAAATGTGCTCTGGTCCCTTGCCAAATGGCATGACTTATCAGAGGATCCTGGCTGATTCCTTGATTCCTTTAACTGAGGATGGGAAATGACTCTGTTGACCTTAGCTCTCTCTCTTTCAGATTTCCAGAAAGGGGAGTAAAAGAAAGATATCTCTTTCCCCTTCCTTGCATATGACTTTGACACTATGTAGACCTGACAAAAAAGGTACATACCAGTCTGAGTAAACCCAGCCTTTGAGTTAGCCCAAGTCTTATGCTTTAGGGTTCTTTTTCCTGAGTATATACAGATAACATTGTGATCCTGACATATACCTTTTTAGTCCCAGTGGCAGCGAGATAAATTCCAGAAGTTACAGTGTCTGTGTACTGATTAGCAGCAAGAGTCACTTTCTGGAAGTAGATGATTTTCAGAAGAGATAATGACCATTCAGAAGGATGAGCCATCCATTACTGGTTGGACAAAAGACATAATAGCTTGAATTGCCTTTCAAATAGTAATGATGTTCAATAGCTCATCGTCGGTTCCATTTTTTCCCATCTACTGAGAAAGTATTTTAGAGTTCAGGGGTTATAGTTTCTTTTAAATATGTGTCAATGAAAATTTAGGAGTTTTTCTTTGGTAGTGAAGAAAATAAGTAGCCTGTCACATAGCAGACACTTACTGCTTTGAGTATAGATAGAATTCTGGGCATGGAGTCAGGGAGACCTGAGTTCAAATTCAATCTCAGTTACTTAATAACTATGTGTCTCTGCATAAATCATTTAATCCATTTGCCTTAATCCACTGGAGAATTAAATGGCAATAACTTTTCCAAGAAAACCTTATGGACAGAATTGGTATGCTATGATCCACGATTTTGTGAAGCTTCAGACATGACTTAACAACTACAGAGGGAGTCTACAAGGGACCTTTTTGTAGGAGATCCTAGACAATAGGCATGCTTGGACTTTGTTGTCAAAATCTTTTTCACCCCAAGACTCTGGGATATGGACATAATGAACCAGAGTATAAAAACAACATCCTTTTTTAAAGAGAACAGACTTGTCTAGGAATTAACTTCACCCCTTTGAGTCTTTTATGGGAAAAGTACCTTCTTCCAGGTTTGGGAACATCTATACTTACATGTACTGTTTGTTAGTTCCCATGAAATGTGTGTTCATTAAGGGCAAAAAGAGAATTCATTTTTGCCTTTGTGTTCCCTGTGTCTGTTACAGCCTCAATAATCTTTTGCTGATTGAATCTTCTTCCTGCTGAGCCTTAGCTAGCTGAAACTGCACCTGAGATATATTTGTGGGGTGGAGGTGGGAGGGACTGAGATCTGATGATCTGATAACAGGGGTTGGGAAAGGAGTTAGAGGTATGTGAGTATGAAGAACAGTTCTCACCTGAAGAGCAGTCAGTCAGACTGGCATCTGAATGGGTTAAGGGTAGGAGTGAACCAAAGGCAGGCCCAGGGAGAGAGACAATGTGGAGAAGGGATCCTGGGAGTGGTAGCTAGGAAGCAGCTGAGCTTTCAACCTCCAGATGATTCAATGGGAAGTATGGTAAAATCAGTTACCCCTCCTCATGTCAGAATCATAAGGAAACATTTCATTTACTCTATGCTAGTTTCTGTTTTGACTTCTTTTGAAATCTTTTTAATAAGTCATTCCTGAAAACCAATTTAATTCAATGTTTCAGTGCATATCTGGTAGGCACATCATGAATTTCAAAGGAAGAAAACACTCATGTTATACAGGTACAGAACTTGGGGAAAAATCAAACCAAACCAAAAAACCCAAAAAAACTTCACAGAGAGAGAAGGGAGGAGGGGAAATAAGACTATTGGGACTGACTTTGAGAAAGGGCCAACAATGGACTAAACATTTTATAGTATTGAGCTTTATTGTCCTAAAATGAACAAAGCTTAGGAGAGACTTCCTCTGGCTTTGAAGCACTTTACAAATTCAGTCACTCTCCATGTTAAATATGACTTGTTTATTTATTTAATCTCTCCCAAATGACGGATTCCCCTCTCACTACTCATTTATATTCTTTTCCAAAAGGCTCCATCTGTCAGAAAATGTATGATATGACCCAATGTAAATAGGATGAGGTATTTTCATTAGTTCCTGTGGTCTACCATGGCTCGTTGTTGCTCCCAAAGGAAAACAGAAATACTGTTCAACACAGTTGGAAAGGTTCAAAGCTCTAGGAGTCAAACCAGGAACAAGGATGAAGCCGTTTTTGAAGGAAAACAAAATGAACAGCCACTGTATCTCTCTCCTTTTCTCTTCTGGACCAGATTCAACTACATCCTCATTTAAATGTCACACTGTCACCTTTGTTTGAACTAACACTTCTGCCTGTTCATTTGGAGCCAATGAATGCAGTGAGGAGGAAGCAGCTTTGATAGTCAGTGACATTCACTAGAATGATCAGCAAAGTGACTAAGTAGTGAATCTGGTTTGGGAGCCTGAAAGGAAAGGACAACAGAATTTTCAGTTTGGAAGGGGCCTCAAGGGTCCCCTGATAGAACCCCCCTCCCATTTTGTGAAGATCATTGAGACTTAGAAAGGTTAAGTGACTTATACCTATTTGTGTGTGTGGATGGATGTGTATGTATGTGCATATAGAATATAAATATAAAAGAATATATGTATATGCACACACATACATATATGTAAATATATATCTCAGAGTTGTCTTAATTTGCATTTCTCTGATCAATAGTGATTTATATATATATACATATACATATATATATGTATATATATATTTATGTATGTGTGAATGTTTGTTAGATCGTACCTATAGTTTCATTAGTGTAGGGAATTCTTTGAAGGAAACCTATTTCACCAATGCCTATTAGAACCTCCTCAGCAATTAAATAATTATCAAAGAATTGCCTAGAGCATTAAAAGCTTAAGTAAATGATCTAGGATCACACTGATTACCATTTCTGTATTCCAAATTATACTAGAACACAAGTTTTCATGATTCTAAGATGACTTTCTATCCACTAGGCTGTACTGACTCTTTTAGATAATATAATTGTTGTAATATATATATATATATATATATATATATATATATATATATATGTGTATATATATATATATATACATATATATATATATTTACAAGAGCTTCACTTTTTTGTAATGCAACAATTGTTTTACTACAATTAATATTTTTATTTGTATAACATTTAACTTCTACATGTTATAGGTATTATTATATGCATTATCACTTATTCTTTTAAAAAATATATTACCCTCAATTAGGCAATTAAGCATTTTTAAAGTTTTGAGTTCTAAATTCTATATCCCTCCTTTTCTCTCCCTTCTCCAAGACTGTAGGCAATCTGATCTAAATTATATATCATATGAAACATTTTCATATTAGTTATTTTACATCATATATAGTTTTAAATCTTGGGTAGAGAAGTAATAAAAGTAATAGCTCAATCATGTTGTATGTAAATGAGAAATCTGCATTAACTAAGGTTCAATACAATTATAGTTTGTTCAAAATTCTTCATGCCTTCTTTGATGATGGGGCTAGAGCAGCACATCATGAAACATTGCTGCTACAGAGTAAAATGAGGGAAGTAGTTTTTTATCACACCCATTACTTGGATTATTATAAAGATTGTATGTAACTAATTCACAAGTAACTAAATTTGGTAACTGTTTCACTTTCCCCCATAGCCTCAGTTTACTTATTTAAAATGAGGGGATAGACTAGCTAACTTTATTGTTGCTGTTCAGTTATTTCACTTGTATCCAATTCTTCATGATCTCATTTGGGGTTTTCTTGGCAAACTTTTAGCTGTGTTTTTCCATTTCCTTCTCTAGCTCATTTTACAGATGAGGAAACTGAGGCAAAAAAGGCTTAAGTAACTTGACCAGGCCCATATAGCTAGTAAGTATCTGAGTTCAGATTTTGAACTCAAGAACTTCCTAACTCCAGGCCTAATCATTGGGCCACCTTGCTTCCCCAATGATCTTTTAGGTTCCCTCTGAATCTAACATTCTGTGACTCTGATATAATCTTAACGAAGTGATATTTAAGGTTAAGGATCTCAATTGGACAGCAGGATAAATAAAATTTTTGTATCCTCTTTGTATCTAGGTGGGAAGATTGTATGCTGGCAATAGACCATTTTACTGCTTATGTCCCTTAGTTTTGTTATATAGAGATTTTTTAGTTTGGTAGATCTTGTGTAAGTGTAGGATTGTAGTGCTGACCCTGTAGTGAAATTGTGCCTCATTTAAAGAACACTGAAATTGGTATTTAAATCACAGAATTAGAGATTTGGGGAGCATGAAGAATCTCAGAAGTCATATTGTACAATTCATACCAGACAAGACATTTTGGCATTTTTACTCTCATGACATTTCTTCATGTCATATCTTTCTGAGTCCATAGCTCCCATCTTTTTCACTTTTCACTTATTCTATTACAAAGGCTTCTTATCAGTCTCTTTGCCTCAAGATTCTCCCCCACTCTAATCCCTCATCTGCTCAGCTCTCAAGGTGATTTTATTAAAACATAAATGTAATGATGTTGTACCCCAATACAATAAATTCCAAGGGTATTTACCATTTCTTCCATGATTAAATATAAACTCTTCTATTTGACATTTATGTCCTTTAAAAATGATTCTTTTCCATGTTTCTAATCTTTTTTTAACTTTAGCTACAATGATGTTTTTGGCATTAGTCATCCATGAAACTCCTTCTACAGAATCTTTCTATGCCGTTTTTACTATTTATGTTTATTTACATCTATATATATATATATATATATATATATATATAAATTTTTCATTTTCAAAACACATACATAGATAATTTTCAATATTTAGCTTTGCAAAATCTTGTATTCCAAATTTTTCCATCCCCTTCCCTAGAAGGCAAGTAATCCAATAGTTATCATGTTGCACAAGAAAAATCAGATCAAAAAGGGGAGGGGGGAAAATGAGAAAGAAAACAAAATGCAAGCAAATAATAACAGAAAAAGTAAAAATGCTATGTTGTGATTCATACTCAATCCCCACAGTCCTTTTTCTGGGTATAGATGACTCTCTCATCACAAGACCATTGGAATTGGCCTGAATCACCTCATTGTTGAAAAGAGCCACATCCCTCAGAATTGATTGTCATGTAATCTTACAGTTGCTGTGTACAGTGTTCTGATTCTACTCACTTCACTTAGCATCAGTTCATATGTTTCTCCAGACCTCTCTGAAATCATTCTGCTAGTCATTTCTTACAGAACAATAACATTCCATATGTTACATATACTATAATTCATTCATACATCATATAACTGATGGGCATCCTCTCAATTACCAGTTCCTTGTCACTATAAAAAGGACTGCTACAAACTTTTTGTACATGTGGGTCCTTTTTCTTTTTTTATTATCTCTTTGGGATATAGGCCCAGCAAAGACACTACCGTATCAAAGGGTATGCACATTTTGATAGCCCCTTGGGCATAATTCCAGATTGCTCTCCAAAATGGTTGGATTAGATCACAAATCCACCAACAATGTATCAGTGTCCCAGTTTTCTCCCATACTTTCCAACATTCATCATTATCTTTTCCTGTCAACTTAGCCAATCTGAGAAGTGTGTAGTGCTACCTCAGAGTTGTCTTAATTTGCGATTTCTCTGATCAATAGTGATTTAGAGTATTTTTTCATATGACTAATTTCTTCATCTGAAAATTATTCATGTATCTTTATTAAAGATTTTTATTTACAAAACATATGCATGGGTAATTTTTCAACATTGATCCTTGCAAAACCTTCTGTTCCAATTTTTCCCTCCTTTCCTCCACCCCCTCTCCTAGATGGCAAGTAGTCCAATACATATTAAATATGTTAAAATATAAATTAAACCCAATATATGTATACATAGTTACATTGTTATCTTGCTGCAAAAGAAAAATTGGATCAAGGAAAAAAAACTGAGAATGAAAACAAAATGCAAGCAAATAACAGAAAAAATGAAAATGCTATGTTGTGATCCACACTCTGTTCCCACAGTCCTCTCTGTAGGATGTAGATAGCTTTCTTTATCACTGAACAATTGGAACTGGTTTGAATCATCTCATTGTTGAGGAGAATCACGGCCATCAACTAGTCATATCTTTTGACCATTTATGAATTGGAGAATGGCTTGAATTCTTATAAATTTGAGTTACTTCTCTACATATTTTAGAAATGAGGCCTTTTTCAGAATCATTGGATGTAAGATTAGTGCTTTCCTGTAGAGGGCCAAGTTTACTTGAAACAAGTAATCTTATAACAAGGTGTTAACTCAGTGGAATTGAAATAATGATTCTCTAGTCTTAGTATAGTTCTACAAGTTGACACTTATTCTGCAAGATTGTATGTACCTATGATGATGTACTTAGAGTATATCAGAGCTAAGTAAGAAATCTAGGAGGGAAGACAGACTTGGAGATAGAGAAGACAGAGGACTGGAGGCTGGGGCTCAAGCTCTAGGACTCGAGCAGACTTGAAGACAAAGACCCTCATGATGGCTGGCCTGTCCTTCTTCACTTCTTCACTGAGACCAAGGCCCATCTGAAGGTCCTCCAGAAAGCTAGCCCAGCCCCAGGTGTAGGAGACAGACAATAAAGACTTTGGACTTTATTCCTGACTATTCTTGTGGTGATTATTCTGTTGAAACTAAGGCCCATTCAGAGGACCTCCAGAGAGATAGTCAGAACATTACACTTCCCTTTTAATCTTGTCTGCATTGGTTTTATTGTATACCTTTTATATCTTTTTTGCTGATAGTTCCTCATATCATAGAAGTTCTCTCACCTCTGGCTCTGAATTCCTAGTTCCATATCATTCTTAGCTCAAATCTAAATTTCTGTGGGAAGACCAGATTTTGCCACCATTGAAATTGTATTTACTTTGTATATAAGACAACATTTTAAATAAATATTGCTATGCAAGACAAAAAGGCCTAGATATATGAGATCTGTATCATAGAAACTTGCTGTAGAAATGGTTTTGAAGTTTCCTATTTTTCTTGTAATTTTCACTGCATTGGTTTATTTTATGCAAAACCTTTCTAATTTCATGCAATCATTTTAATTCTCATCATCTTCTCTATAATTTTGTCTTTCATTATTTGAGTTTATAAAATGCTAGATTACTATGGTCATTTACTGCTATATACTGTGTGTTCCCAGATTCTTAAGCTGAGATTTGTGATTCTATATGAGATCATGCAATTGAATGTGAAGTCATGAAATTACAATTTTTGTCAGTAAATGTTTGATTTGTATACCTGTTTTACATACCCATATTCCCAGGTTCATGTAAAAATTTCTCAAGCAAAAAAGGAGTTGTGAGTTGGAAAAATTTAAAAAGCCCTATATATTTAATATAATCTGTCCACTGATCCACTTTTCTCTTCCTTAGTTAGTACCCCATTGTTTTGATGATAAATTACTCAGTTGTTTTTCAGTCATGTCTGACTCTTTGTAACTCCATTTAGAATTATTTTGGCAGTGATACTGGAGTGGTTTACCATTTCTTTTACAACTTATTTTTACAGATAAAGAACTGAGGCAAATAGGGTTAAGTGACTTGTTCAGGGTTATATACCTCATAAATATCTGAGGCTGGATTTGAACTTATAAGAATGAATTTTCCCGATTTGAAGCCCAGTGCTGTGTGCACTGAGCCATCTAGTTGCCAGTACCAAATTGTGCCATTGTCAATTTGTAATATAATTTGAAATGTGGTACTATTAGGCCACTTTTGCTCACTTTTTTGCATTGATTCACTTGACTTTTTGTTCTTCCAGATTAATTTTGTTTTTATAGTTTTCTAACTATAAAAGTTTCTTTATAGATCTATAAAATAATTCCTTAGTAGTTTTAATTGGTATGACACTAAGCAAGATAATTTAGGCAGAATTGTCACTTAAATGAACTTGTACTCCCCCTGAAAAATTAATATCTTTCCAATTTTAAAAATCTTTGTGTGAAAAGTGTTTTGTAATTGTGTTCATATATATAGGTCCTAGGTTTGTCTTGACAGATACACTCTCAAGTGTTTTATAATGATTACAGTTATTTTGAATGGGATTTCTCTTTCTATCACTTGCTGATGGATTTTTTGATAATGATTTATATAGATTTATTTTATATTATATGACTTTGCTAAAGTTGTTGTTAAAACAAGTTTTTAGTTGATTTGCTAGGGTTCTGTAAGTATACCATAACAACATCTCCAAAGAGTGAGAGTTTTGGTTTCTCATTGCCTATTTTTATTCCTTCTATTTCTGTTATTGTTATAGTTAGCATTTCTAACATTAAATAATAGTGATAACAATGAATATCCTTGCTTTAAAATCCTTTTAGAAAGGTTTCTAGCTTATCCCAATTACAGATATCTTCTTTAATTAGTAAAGGGCTAGAGGAAAAAAAGAAAGACAATAAATAGTCTCAAGACCTTGCCTGATGGCAACGGAACTTAAATGAGGTTCAAAGGCTTGGTGATTCTGGCTCTCTTGAGGCAGCTTCAACCCTGCCTAGGGAGTAGATTATTGACCACCCCATCAACTCCACCTTCTGGGATGGGGGGAGGAGGAGTAGTGGGAGGGGAGGTGATATCACCAGCACCTTCCCCCCTCCAGCAATCATCCCTTCCAGTGACTAGATTGTACAAGGCTCTACTTAAAGCCATAGAAGGGAAGGAAATAGGGGATCTGAGAGTTCAAATTTTTCAACAGTTTAACTCTTCAGGTCAAGAAAGTAGAAGATACTCTTCTTTTGATATAGACATCCTCAAAGATCTGAAAAAAGGCTTGTACTCTTTATGGAGCTACATCAGCTTATGTTAAGATGTTATTACAGAATTTGGCTTATGAAGTCTTAACCCCTAGTGAATGGAAATCTATAGCAAGGGTATGCTTAGAACCTGGGCAAAACTTAATGTGGCTTTCTAAATATAGTGAACTCTGTAGGAAACAAGCCCAACAAAATAGTCAAAGTAGAGTTAATACTTCAGTCACCTGTGACCAACTAACAGATGTAAGATTCTTATAAGGAAGTTTCAGTACAGATTAATTACTCCATAGCAGCATTTGAGCAGATTGCTGCGGCTGTTATCAAAGCATGGGCTTCTCTCCCCAATAAAAATGACAAGGGCGAGACCTTCACAAAAATTGTACAAGGGTCAAATGAACCCTTTGCTGATTTTGTGGGACATTTGCAGACAGATGTCATATGAACTAATGGTGAAAATACAGTAAACAGACAACTTGCAGTAAACAAATAAGGCAACTTGCTAAAGAAAATGCTAATGAGGTTTGCAGAAGGATTATACTAGGACTACACAAGGATGCTCCTTTAGAGGAGATCATAAGACACTGTGCCACAGTGGGCACAAATAACTTTTATAGCCAGGCTATGGTGCAGATTTCCCAAGATCCCTACATGGGAAAACAGGGTCCCTTTTGGCAGGGGCTTCCAGAAAGACTCATCAATGCTTTCAATGTGGTAAAGTAGGGCATCTGAAAGCTCAATGTTGGCATAGAGACAGAGTGAGAAAGCAGGATGGGAGAACAAGACCCAATACTTCATGTCCAAAATGCAACAGAGGACTCCCTTGGGCATCAGAATGTAGACTGATTCAGGGAAATGGGATGAGGGGCCCAGTTCCAGGGCCCCAGGCAAAAAACACTTGGGGCATAATGGCAGCTGATGCCATATCCAGAGAGTGACTACAAGTCCAATACCCAGCCAGGAAGCCATCTGATGGGAGAAAGGGATTACAGTTAGGGAGGATAGAGTTGTATGCAGCTGGGACAACTGAGATACCCCCTGGAGAGGTGAAATCTGTTCCTCTTCAGCCTATGGATCCCTTGCCTCCAGGCACAGTAGGCTTGACCATTTCACCTCCTGAGAGTACTTACAAAACAGTGTCCATCCATACACTGATGTGGGAAACTGGGGAATGTTTAGCTAATATCCCAGTCACTAACACAGGAATACAATGTGTGATTTATCAACCAGGAGAAGTAGTGACATCAGGTTTATTGATACAGACTCCTAATAAGCAACCTGGTGATAGTCACCCACATTCTGATTCCAAGCAGCAAAACCCAGGAATATACTGGCCAGCAACTGTTACAGCTGACCGACCCATGCTCACCATCTATATAAATGGCATACCATTAGAAGGACTGGTAGACACAGATGCAGATCACACAGTCATTAGAGGTGCCAACTGGCCCAGTCACTGGCCAAAGATTAAGGCAGACACATACATGTCTGGGGTAGGAGGATCAATAGCAGCAGAAGTTAGTGCTATGCCTTTGAGATGGATATTTGAAGGTAAAACAGGAGTTTTTACTCCTTTTGTGGTTGAAAAAATCCCCACCAATCTGTGGGGAAGAGACATTTTACAGCAGATAGGATTACAAATAAGTACTTTGGCTTTTTAGGCAGGGCTGCTGGTGAAGGCCTACCTGTACTCTCACTGGTTCCTATTCAGTGGAAGACTGATTCACCAGTGTGGATAGAACAGTGGCCCTAGTGACAAAATTAAGGCCTTATTAGATATAGTGTAAGAACAACTTGACCAAGGATACTTTCGGCCTTCTCTAAGTCCTTGGAATTCCCCAGTATTTGTGGTGAAAAAGAAATCTGGAAAATGGAGGATGTTAACTGATTTAAGAAAGGTAAATGAACAGATGGAAACTATGGGAACTCTTCAACCTGGACTTCCATCTTCTACTCAATTGCCTAAAAAATGGCCTATTTGGGTTATAGACATTAAGGATTGGTTCTATTCTATCCCTCTAGATAAGGAGAATATGAAAAGATGTGCCTTTTCAGTGCTCAGTATTAACTTAGCTGAGCCTTATAAAAGATATGAATGGACAGTTTTGCCACAGGGAATGAAAAACAGCCCTACTATGTGTCAAATGTATATTGTTGCTGCCCTTACTCCAATAAGAAAAGCATTTCCAAAAGTAATGTTATTACATTACATGGATGATATATTGGGATGTGCACCCGAGGAACAAATGTTAGAAGCATGTCTACAAAAAACCATAGAAACACTAAGGAATTATAAATTACACATAGCTCCAGAAAAAATTCAAAAACATGCTCCTTTTCAATATTTAGGGTATGAAGTATATCCTAAGGTGCTTACAGTACAAAAACTGTCCTTAAGAACAGAGAAGCTAAACACCTTAAATGACTTCCAGAAATTGATAGGAGATATCCAATGGATGCATCCCATGTTAGGCTTGACTACCTGTTAATTGCAACCATTATATGACATTTTAAGGGGAGACAGTGCTTTAAATTCACCATGCCAGCTTATAAAAGAAGCTCAAGAGGCTTTAAGAGAAGTTGAACTGGCTTTATCCAATGTGGTTGAAAGAGTCACTCAAAAAATTTGGAAATATCTGTTTTTGCTACACAAGAGGCACCCACAGCAGTCCTTCATCAAAGAGACAGTGTGATAGAGTGGGTGAACCTTCCAGCACAACCAGAACAAAGCCTTACTCCTTACCCAGTGCTTGTGGCTAAAATTTTATTAAAGGCCATTAAGCGAGCAGTACAATTATCTGGGGTAAGACCTGACAAGATATACACCTGTCATACTAATGCACAAGTTAATGTGTGCTGTGAAGCCATCCCAGAGTGGCAAATTTTATTAGTCATGGCTCCAAATTTTACACATGGGTCTCCATTAAAGATAACCAGACTGTTACATAATTGGCAATGGATTCTTAAAGAAAAGGTTTCTAAAGTTCCTCTTAAAGGACCAACTATCTTTACAGATGCATCCAAACATAATATTTGCGCTGTGTATTCTCATATCTTAACTATAAAGAGAGTAGTCAGAACTCCTTTTCAGTTCACTCAGAAGAATGAATTATATGCAATCATTCTAGCTCTTACTTATCATCCGGGAGACATAAATATAATATCTGATTCAGCCTATTCAGTAGGTGTGGTACAAAGAATTGCCACAGCCCAAATAAAATTTGTAGCCTCCAATATATATCAGCTCTTTAAGGAACTTCAAGAGCAAGTGAGAAAGCATCCAGGTAAGATTTATATCTTGCATTTCCATTCTCATTGTGGACTTCCAGGTCCTATTTTTGATGGTAATGCAAAGGCAGATAGCTTTCTAACTATGTTGGCCAATACTCCTTTATTTCAAGAAGCCCAAGAATCTCATTCTAAATATCATCAGGCTGCCCAAGCTTTATGTTTACAATTTGGAATAACAAGAGAAGAAGCTAGGAGCATAGTAAAAGACTGTACAGCTTGCCTTCCTTTCTATGTGCTTGTGTAATACCTCCCATGCTGACAGGTTTGTGCATACCTGTCTCTAATAAGATCCTTCAGCCTAGAAACCAGCTAGCAATCCCCACTTCCCTTTGGTGCTTTTCATCTCCCTTCCTGAGAAGTCAGGGGGGGGCGTGATCACCTCCTTTTTGGGGTTCTCACCTTTCTGAGAAGTCAAGGATGGCATGACCACCTATGTTTTAAAACAAAAGAAAGCGGGAGATGTAAAGAGCTAGAACTGAGCAGATGCAAGGTAACCTAGCATGTAGAGCTAATTACCAATTGGCCAATTCTCTATTAACATATGCTTGAAGAATGACCCTCCCCAAATATTTTGTGCTGAATCTGTGAGTGTGGATAAAGAAGGAAAAGAGAGAGATGAGAAGGTGGAGTACCACAGGAAGGATCATTCTTTTGGCAGTGGAGAGAGAGGAAGGTGGTGTAGAGATTGCTAGATCTAATCCCCTGAAAGAGACTCCAAAAGACCAGCAATACAGACTTTTGCTTATCCTGACTCCAACTGATTCTAAGATAGCTATTTTTACTTTGTTTTGTCTGAGATCATGCACTCTTTGTTTTGAAGAGATATTATTTATCATGCTCTCTAGTGTTTTCTAGTCACAAAAGTATTGTATTTTATCCAAAACTTTTTTTTTTTTCTGCATCTACTGATAAGATCATATGATTTCCATATGGTCATTTGGTGGTGGTAATGATCTGGGGGGGGGTGTTTGTGTGTGTATGTGTGTGTGTGTGTGTGTGTATGTGTTCCAGGTCAATTGTTTTCCAATGAGATATTTCACTTTTTTTCTATTTAAAAAATGTTTTGACTTTGTTTTAATGTTTCTTGCTGTTGTGGGAAGTTATTAGCTTCCACCTCCCAAAATGTATTTTTAAGGGATTATTTTCCTCAGTGAGCTTTTTTTAATCCCTTTTCCTATTTGGCTAATTTTATTTTTAAGGGATTATTTTCTTCATTTCTTTTTTGGCTTTTTACATGTAGCTGTTAAAGTGTCTTTTCATAACTTTCTTGCATTGCTATCATTTCTTTCCCCATATTTTCCTTTTTCTCTCATTTGATTTTAAAAATAGTTTTTAAGATCTTCCAGGAGTTCTTGTGTGACTTGTGTCCAATTCACTTTTTTTTTCCTCTTGAAATATTGCTTCTTGCTGTTTTGATATCTGTCATCTTCTGAATTTGTGTCTTGATCTTCCTTGCATTGTAATAGTTTTTATGATCAAGTTCTTTGTTCTTGTTGTTATTTGCTTATTTTTCCAGCTATTTCTTGTCTTTGAATCTTATGTTAAAGTGGGGCTCTGCTCCTGAAGGTACGATTTCTGCTATTCCCACCTTCAAGGCCCACAGCTGATATTGCTGTCATGTCATTGTGAGTTGGTCCCCATCATAATGTCATAGACCTCTCCTTCCTGTCTCCTGAATTGTCTTGGGCTAGAAAAATGTCTCACCCAACCCTTAATTTACTCTGTAAATCAAGAATTTAAATTGAGGAATTATTTTTAAAGTTGTTTTGAAGGGGGACATTAGGAGAGCTTATCTGTTGCATCTATTTTGCCATCTTGGCCCCACCTCTGAAAAATAAAATGTTTGCTCAGTTGTGAAAATGTTCCTTTGTGCTGTTTTTCTCAGTACTTAAAAGGGAGTAAAAATTCAAGTTTTATCCAAAAGTACACCTTAATAACAATGGTAAAGCAGTTATTTTAAATACACTTTCTTGAATTAATATCAACCAGGGGTAGTTGACAGATACCAGTTCAAATACCAGCAACTTAAACAAAATGAGAATTTTTCTAATGAAGTAGAGTTATGGTAAAATCAGAAAGGCATTCCATTTTAAATAGCTTTTTGAATTATTTGTTATTTAGAATGCTTCCTGTATTTAGTCCATTGACCTTTTCAATTCCAAGATCTGCATATTATAGGCATTCCACGTGGCCAAGGACTTTTCTTCCATAGTAACAGTGTTGTCAGCTATTAATACAGGACTTAGGCAAACTTCAACCCCTATCAAATTTTGTTTCCTGGGAGAAATTTCTCCATGGGTTCTTTTACCATCAAAAGCCTCCTAATATCAAATTTTAGGATTAGAAAGTTGAGGAGCAATGTATTTCATAAATATCTCATGCTAGGGAATGACTATATGCTGCCAATTAAAAAAAAAAAAAACCTGTCATCTATAGAAAACTAACTTGCATTTGTAATAGGATAATTAGCTTGTTCAAAATACTTTTGCAGTTGTTATGTCTTATAAGTTCATTCTATTTTTTCAGAAGTTAGTAAACAGTATTTCAAAAGTTAGATGTACTGTAAATAATTGTTTTAGGAGCACATATTAATTGCATCAGGACAATTGAGTTATTTTCTTTGCTTTGGACTTATTGGGAAAGAGAACTGTGTCATTGACATAGACATAGACATAGACATGGATGACATTATAGCTCTTTTTTAAGTTCTGGGGAGTAATATTATTGAACTTTTCTCTCTTGGCTTACATGGCATAGAATTGTCTTTAAAATATTATTTCATCAGTGGTAAAATTGAAGCAAAGAAGAGTATAGCTTAAGCTTCTTAAGTTTATGTCTTGAACAATTTTAGTCATGGAATTTGGAATAACCCCTGGCATATTTACACTGACATTGTCAAGGTTACTAACATTATTTTCTCATGTAACTGAAGCATTGGTACTCCTGGCATACAACATCAACTGTTGACCCAAACAAACCACTGTGGTTTGAAATCCAGTTCTTGCCCAATATACTCACTTCTTTCATGATGATAACCATCAATTGCTAAGCAAGTATTTAGTTTCACAGGATCTGGTGATACCATGGTGCATAGAAACAACTTCTGAGAAAAGCAAGCTCACAGTCATTCTTTTCTATGTAGAAGAGAAATTGGAAAATAGCCAAAATGTAAAACAACTCCATTGTAAACAGTTTCTTCTGTAAACTGATACCCAGAATTGTATTTATGCATATAAACATGTACTTAATTACATCTTTATTAATTCTTCAAATAATATCAAATAAATGTAAAATATTTGGAGTTTGTATAGTGCAACAGGAAGAATTCTTCAAATTGAGAATCGAGAGATCTGGGTTCTATTCCTAGTACTAGCTCTAAATAACTTTATCAACAGAGGCAAGTCATTTAATTTCTCTGGGCCTAACAAAAGTGCTCATTTTAAAATGAGCATATTGAACCAGATAATCAAAAATGTCTTTTTCAATTTCTGACATTCTATCATATAACTCAAAAATGATTTGAGCAAGTGATTGAATATCTTGGTCAGTAAAGGACTGGCACTGTTGAATAAAGGGAAAGATATTTTTTGTCAATAATATCAAGGCTGAAGAGACCAAGTCTGGGTGATTAAAAAGAGAAAAAATGAAAAAATGAAATTGAAAAAAAATTTAAATACATAATTTTCTAACAAGTTTACTGGACTTGGAATCAAATATTGACATGTATAGTATATGTTATAGATTGTCACAGCATTACATAAGTTTTGGTAATGATTGAAAAGTGTCAGTTTTTTTTTTTTAAGAAGAGACAAAGAAAGAAATCTTACTATTCAGAAACTTAAGTTTTGAAACTAGGTAAGAAACAAGAGGAAATTATTTACAGCAGAACAAAAGAAGGCAAATTGTGAGGAAGAATGTTGGATTTTGTTAGCACAAGTGCCAATTTGGAACATTAGAAGAGATAGGAATGAAAAAAATGTTTAAAAGCTGCTGATTTAGTGGATATAGCAGTGAGCATGGAGTTAGGAAAACCTGAATTCAAAGCCTGAGATATTTTCCAGCTGAAAAAGTCATTTAACTTCACTTTACCTTAGTTTCCTCCATTGTAAAAAGGGGCTATAACACCTATCTCCCAAGGTTATTGTGAAGATCAAATGAGATGATAGTTGTAAACAGTACTTAGCACAAGATTTGGCACAGAGTAGGTGTCATATAAATATGTATTCTTTTTCCTTAAAAATTATAGTTTAAAACCAAATTGCTGAATAAAATGAAAAAGGTTTCTGACCTCTGTCTAATCATTGTTCCAAACAATTAGGTTCATCTTCTTCCTTAATATTCATTGAGACTTCTCTTTCCTGTCATTCATTCTTGCTTTTGAGATTCTACCTTTCCAAGCAATGGTCTCATGGGATTTCAGTGAGGTCTGATTCATGTAATTGTATACTCCTGAAGAGTTGAACTACTTACAGAAAGCTAAGTGGGCAAAATGCCAAACCACAGACCATATTTTGCACTTTAGGGATGACTGTCATGAAATGGATTTTTTTTTCAGATAACCATCAGGCAAATGCATGATTCAGTAATAACTTTAACATAAAAAAATGAAGTGTATATACTGCAGAGGATAAAACTTCTGTCAAATTCTTCTTTGATTTAGAAAAATATTACAAATAGATGGGAAATGTGAAGTAAGGGTAATTAATTAATTAGTAGGCAGTTGCTCTGTATTTAATATTAACAATAGTAATGTCTGGAATGGTAATAGGATCACTGATTTAAAACTGGAAGGAACCTTAGAGAGTATATAGATTAATTCCCTGAGGCTCAGAGATTAAACAATTTAAGATCACTCATATGGTGAATAACAGATACAGGTTTTGAATTTAGATGGTTGGATCATAGATTTAGAACTAAAAGAGACCTTATAGGAGATCTAGTCCAGTCCTCTACCTCGTTTTACAAATTAAGGAAATTAAAAGCCAGAGAAATTAAATTACTTGTCTAGGGTCACATGGTTAGTAAATGTCAGTGGCAGAATTTGAACATACCTCTTCTGACATCACTGTACCAAAATTCCAGTAATCATTATTGATTCACCTCATCATAAGAAACCTGTCAGCATTTTCTCCAGATGCTGTGGATTTCATTTTTTGAGAGAAAAGGCTACTTCTAAAGCAGGGGTTCTTAAGCTAAGGTTCAGGAGTTTGTTTAAAATGTTTTTGATAAATGTATTTAATTTTTTTGTGTGTTCTTATATATTCTATTTTCTTAAGCTAAAAAATATTGTTATAATATTAATATTAATGATATTTAATACTAATTAATATAAATTATTCATTATTTGTTAATGAATAATTAATATCAGTGTTTGATATAAATAATTAATATTATTTGTTTATTAATTAACAATTAGCATTAGTGTTTGGTATTAATAATAATAATTAATATTAATTATAAAAATATTATTCTATAGTCTTTGACAAAGAGATCCATTACAACAACAAAACGGTTGTCTCCATGCTTTAAGGATTTGTTATTGTTCACTCATTTTTCATTTGTGTCCAATTCTTCTAATTCCAATTCCTCATTTGGAATTTCCTTGGCAAAGATACTGGAATGTTTTGCCATTTCCTTCTCCAGCTCATTTTGGAAATGAGGAAACTGAGGCAAACAAAGTCACATGGCTAGTTAATTATCTGAAACCAGATTTGAATTCTGGGAAATAAGTCTGACTCCAGGCGTAGAGCTATATTTACTGTTCCACTTAGTTGCCCAGCTTCAAGAATAATAAACACACATTCTTGCATTATACAGGGATCATGGAGTTCGAATAATTTATGAGAAAAAAATGCCAAATTATAGGTGACTATATTGACTATGGCAAGAATTTGGAATTTAGCACACAAATTAGTATCTCAAAAAAAAGTATGTTTTGAGAAAATACCATTAAGGGATTCCTCTCCATATACTACAAAGACAGGGACATTACTATTTTTCATTAACTGACAACTACCATCACATTCTATGTCCTCTGCTGACTAGTTATACTATAAATAATTTCCAGGCTGATTAGGTAACTCCGCCTGTTGAGTCCCTATGCTTATAAAACCAATATTGTAGGTTCAGTCCCTTTAAGAGACAGTTGGATTCATTCTCTTACATAGCCACTAATGATACTTTCAGCTATCATCACATTCTGTCCTCTGCTGACTAGTTATACTATAAATAATAATAATTCCCAGGCTGATTAGATAACTCAGCCTTTTGAGGTCCCATGCTCATAAAACCAATACTACAGGCTCAGTTCCTCTAAGAGACAGTTGGATTCATTCTCTTATATAGCCACAAATGATACCCCAATTTCTATCTCTTTCACAAAAACTTGCCTTTATGACTAGATGAGAGAAAGGGAAGAATGCAAATTTATCCATAGTAATTCTATTCACCAAATATTTGTTTCCTCATTTAGGGAAAATAATAACAACACACCCCAAAGGCTCAAGATAGATGAAAGGAGTATCTTCTCTCTTTATAGGATCATAGATTTGGAGCCCCAAGGTATTTTAGTTATCATCTAATATGTGCCCTTCATTTTAGAGATCAAGATGTTAAGACCCAGGAAGATTACATAACTTGTTTGAGACCACACAAGTAGTTAGTAGCAGAATCAAGATTTACAGACTTGGTCCTCTGACTTCAAGTCCAGAGTACATTCCACTGTACTCCTGTCTTCATTTTTCCACTGAGAAATTTGGAAGGACAGGAGAAATGACTAGCAAGTGGCAAAAAGACTCATGAATGATGATGATGAATGGGCAGAGCCATAGACCCATCTTCACATAGGGAGAGCAGCACATTATTAATGTGACATTATTAATGTAACTGCTGAGTCTACTGAACACTAAATGCCAAAGTTCCACTTTGGAAAGTAGTTTGCATGGAAGGAAGAAGATGCCAAGGACCTGACATATTTTTCTTGTTATGTTGTTTACTTGGGCTCAACACAAAGGGTGATTGCTATGGATCCAGCATGGAGAGTGTTCCCTGGCAATGTTGCCACTCCTTTCTTTATGGAATGTTGTAAGTTGGATATGTTATACCTCCAGCTAATTTCATCTTAACTGAACTGGAATGGAAGACCAAACTTGCATCCCACTGCTGAGTCAATCAGGGATTCCTGCACAACAAACTCTCTGTGGAATAAATAAAGCTTTCTGTGTGCTACATTTCCTGGAGTTACCTGAAAATGTTTGCTAAACATTTTCTAAAGTTGCTATGCTAAAAAAGGAAGTGTGTGTGTGTGTGTGTGTGTGTGTGATCTGAATGTGAAAAAAAAACTTTATCTTAATCCTTTTAGCAACTATCCCGTCACTTTATAATCCCTAGATTTTGGCAGACTGTTATGAGCCCTCTGCTCCACAGAGAATGGAATGCATGGCTCTATGAGTCAAACAGATGGTGTGGATCAGAGACTCCCCTCACCCTACCCTTTTTCCACTGAGAAATTTGGAAGAACAGGAAAAATTAGCATCATGTATCAAAGAGGCACCTCTCCCCCATTTTTTGAGGATATGAAACTCTTTTTAGAAATTTTGTTTTATTTCTTTTTAATTTTTTCAAACAGTTTTATTTAAAGTTTTGAGATCCAGCTTCTATCTCTCTCTCCCTCCCTTATATCTTCTTTTCCTGAGATGTTAAGCAATCAGATATAAGTTATGTATGTGCAGTTATGTGAAACGTTTCTATCTTAGATATCTTGTACAAAATGACTTAAATAAAAGGGGAAAAGTGAAAGAAAGAAAGTGAAAAATAGCATCCTTCAATTTGTATTTAGTCAGTATCAGTTCTTGCTCTGGAGATGGATAGTATACTTCATCATTATTCATTTGGGACTATCTTGGATTATTGCATTGCTGAGAATAGCTGTTATTTACAGTTCTTCATTGAACAATATTGCTGTTACTATGTTCTCCTGGTTCTATTCACTTCATTATGTATTAGTTCATGTCAGGCTTTTCTGCTTGTCATTTCTTATAGCACAATAATATTTTATCACAATTAGATACTACAATTTATTTAGCAATTTCCCGATTGATAGGCATCCTTTCCAATTTTTAGCTACCACAAAAAAATTTTTTTTATAAATAAGTCCTTTACCACTTTTTTAGATGATTTGGGGGTATTTAGATCTAGCAGTTATATTGCTGGATCAAAAGATATGCACAGTTTTATAGCCTTTATAGCTTCCAGAATGGCTGGATCAATTCCACCAACAGTGTATTAATGTCACAGTTTCCTCACATCCTTTCCAGTATCTAACATTTCCTTTTTTGTCATAACCACTTTCAGAGTTGCTTTAATTTAATCTCTGATTAATAGTGTTTTAGAGCATTTTTCATATGCCTATAGATAGCTTTGATTTCTTTGTCTGAAAACTGCCTGTTTATATTCCTTGACCCCTTATCAATTGGAGAATGACTTGTATTTCTATAAATTTAATGCTCTTCTCTATATATTTGAGAAATTAGGTCTTTATTAGAGATACTTGTTGCAAATTTGTACCCCCCACAATTTTCTGCTTTCCTTATAATTTTGCTTGCATTGGTTTTGTTTATGTAAAAACATTTCAATTTTATATAATCAAAATTATCTATTTTACAATTTGTAATGTACTCTGTATCTTCTTGGGCCCTAAATTCTCCCCTTATCCATAAATTTGACAGACAAACTATTCATTGCTTTCTTTAATTTGCTTATGGTATCACCCTTGATGTAAAAATCATATATCCATTTTGACCTTATCTTGTTATATTGTGAGAGCTGTTTGTCTATTCTTATTTTCTGCCATACTATTTTCCAGTTTTCCCAGAAGTTTTTGACAAATAATGACTTTTTGTTCCAAAAGCTTGAATGTTTGGGTTTATCATAAAAGAAATTATGGTGATGATTTACTAAATTGTAATTTGTATCTAAGTTGTTTCTCTGATCCATCACTCTGTTTCTTCATCAGTACCAAATTTAAAAAAATATAATCACTTTATAATACATTTTGAGGTCTGGTATGGCTAGACCATCTTCTTTTACATTTTTTTCATTGATTCCTTTGATATCCTTGTGCTTTTATTCTTCCAAGTGAATTTTGTTATTATTTTTCTAGTTCTATATAATATGTTTAGTTTGATGGTAAGGCCTGAATAAATAGATTAAGTAAGGTAGATTGTCATTTTTATTATATTGGCTTGGTCAATGACCCACCCATAAACAATTAATACTTTTCTAGTTGTTTAGATCTGACTTTATTTTTCTTTTTATGATCTTGCTGCTGGACTTTGTTGGTAGTATATAGAATTGCTGATGATTTATGTGGACTTATTTCGTATACTGTAACTTTGTTGGAGGTAATAATTTCAAGTATTTTAAAATTTATTTTCTGGGGTTTTCTAAGTAAATCCTCATGTTATCTATAAAAAAGTGACATTTTGTTTCCTTGTTGTTTATTTTAATTCTTTTGATTTTCTTATTGCTATACCTAATATTTTTGACAATTGTCAGAATTCATTCTAACCACATTCATTTTTAATACTAATAATTTGGTTTTCTTCTTTTGTTTTAAACAATAAAATAAACCAATGATTTATCTATTTTATTGTTTTTTCATAAAAAGCTTCTAGTTTTATATATCAGTTTAATGGTTTTAATTTGTTCTTTTTTCCTATTTTTTAAATTGCAAGCCCAATTCAATGATCTGTTTTTTTCTCTATTTTATTGATTTAATCAATTAGAAATAGAAATGTTTCCATAAGTACTGCTTTGACCACATCCCATAAATGTTGGTATGTTGTATCATTATTTTCATTTTCGTTAATAAAATTATTGTTTTTTTTGCTCACTTACTTTTTAGGATTGGATTATTTAATTTCTAATTTTTCAATCTCTTTTCATTTTTCATTATTAAATGTAATTTTTATTGCAATATGATAAAAAATTATTCCTGCTTTTCTTAACGTGGTTGTGAGATTTTTATGTCCTATGTACATGGTCAGTTTTTGTGTAGGGGAATGTACTGTTGAGGAAAAGGTATATTCTTTTCTATCCCCACTTAGTTTTCTCCAGAGATCTATCATATTTAACTTTTCCAGAATTTTATTAACCTCCTTAACTTCTTTCTTTTTTTTTTTTGGTTAAATTTATTTAGTTGATAGAAAGAAAGCTGAAGTTCTCCCACTAGTATAGTTTATTATCTGTTTCTTCTTATTACTCATTCAACTTCTTAAAAAATTTATATGCTATACTATTTAGTTAATATGTTTAGTTATTGATATGACTTTGTTGTCTTCAGTACATTTCAACGAGATATAATTTCTTTTTTAAAATATCTTTTCATTAGGTTTATTTTTGCTTTTGTTTTCCCTGAGATCATGATTGCTACCCCTGCTTTCTTTGCCTCAGCTGAAGCATAATAGATAGTGCTCCAGCCCCTTACCTTTTCCCTGTGTACATCTTCCTGCTTAAAATGTATTTCTTGTAAACAATTTATTTTAGGATTCTGATATTTAATCCATTCTGCTATTCATTTCCATTTTATGGTTGAATTCATTCTATTCATATTTATAGTTATGATAACATTGTATTTCCTCCATGTGTTTTTTTTTGTTTGTTTGTTGGTTGGTTGGTTTGTTTTTCTCCATCTCTCTCTTTCCCTTTCCTTCCTCATAAGTATTTTACTTCTGATAGCCATTTTCTTCCACATACTCTCCCTTTTGTGACTATCCTTTTTAGGGATTGATGTATGGTTTAAAAAACATACCTGAAATGCAAATCATACTATATTTAAGTAAATTATAATTTAATTTAATCTTCTCTTGGCTAGCTCCAACTTTTTATCACCTCCAAATAATTCCACTGAAGATTAAAGCAGGAAATGATAGGGAATATGAAACAGTACTATTAATATAATGTGGATAGAGCTTCCTTCTCATCATTTATTTTGCTATACTTTGTAACAGGATGGCTTTGATACAAACCCTATTAGTAGGGTTTTATATCTGTGATGGAGGGGTTATGGTCATGTTGGTTAACCATAGTACAGAATAGTTATTATATAGAGAAACTCTCAAACACTCATTAGTGGTCTATAGAATAATAAACCTTTAAGACCTGAAAGGAGACTAAGTAATCATTTGAGTCAAATCTCTCATTTTACAGTTGAGGAAATGAAAGTCTAGATAGTTTGAATATCTTATTTAAGGTTACACAGGTATGTGGAAGGTTGAAATTTGAACCAAGATCCTCTAATTCTAAATAAAGTACCCTTTCTACCACAGCACAATTTCAGTCCTTATTTTTATTCTTTCTTTACCCCATATTGGAATCATGGTAATGATACAAATGATTCAACAAGATAGAAACACATCCTATCCCTTCAAACAGACTGACCTCTCAGTGTGAAACTCACTCCCTTCTTACCTATTCCTCTTAGAATCCCTAATGTTCAGCTCAGATGCTTCCTCACACACAGTATTTCCTAATTTCTTCTATCCATTCACTTCTCATATTTTATATACATTATTTATTTCTTTTATTTACTTTAAATATATTTCATATTTACTTATCTGTGAACATTTTTCTCCCAGTTGAATATAAGCACGTAGAGAAGGGAATTTTTTGGTTTTTTTTCTTTGTATTTCTAGCACCTAATAATGCTTAGCACATACTAGATACTTAAATGCTTAATAAAATGAATTTCTATTTTCTCCTTTGAAACACATTTCATTATTATCATACCTATTAGACCTAGTCTTATTTTTCTAGTCCAAGATCCAAAGTAACTAATCTAATTTTTATGACTATTACATGATGAAGGTACTAATTGGAATTTTGAATATCAAGTAATTATTGGGTCAGAGGAAATTAAAATCATATTAAAACCAGTTGATCAGTGATATGTTTTGGAACTGGAGCGATTTTAGATTGCCTTTTTATTTTAAACTTGGAGCTCTTTTGAAGATGAGTAATTGGCAGAAATCTATTACAACTTCATTAAGTATGGAGCTTTACTGGTTTCCGCAAATACCATGGAATAACTTGCCCAGAAGTTGAGAAAAGTAAAACCTTCACTGTTTGCTACATACCATCCAAACAAATTTCTTTCTTCAGAAAAAGTCTTTTAGTCGTAAGAAAATCCTTTTTTTTTTTTAATTTAGCCTTTGAGAAACAAATATCTCTTCTGTGACAAAAGTTTTAGTATGAATAAAACCCAAATCAGATTTTCTCCTATGGATACTATGAAGAGTCATATAGAACTATTTTTTTATTTTCCACACTTACTGGATGGCTGTGAGGGCTATCCAAACCTCTCTAAACAAGGCACTTATTAATGCTACTCAGGGACATCATAAAACTAGCTGCTAGAGAATGATGGGAAGTACCCTCTTCCCCAGTGATTTAGCACACTATTTCTCTAGTCTTCTCTATTTCAGCCAGCTGGACAGCTCTGGGTCAAACTGGATGACCTTCCTCTGGGCTACAGCTAGACCACCAAGCAGACTTTATATATGGCATTTATCTAGATTTCCCCTGTAGCCTTCCTTCTTTCTTCATTATTTGGCTGCTGTTTATAGAAGAATGAATTCCCTCTTGATTATCATTGATATCCTCTTGGCTTGTTTTAACAATCTATATTTTCTCGGATGGAACTTGCAAGGCAGACTCTGTTGGGAATGAGATAGTGGGAGGTTGAGCAGCCAGGGGAGGAGGAAGAGAGGGGAGAGAGGAGTGGAAGCCTAAGGATGCCTTTGGCTTACCACAGGATTTACAGACTCTCACAAAGGAAAAATGCAACAAGCCCAGCATTTAGAGAAGCAGGAGTTCAAAGCCAGAGCAGCTGCTGGAAGCAAAAGGGATTCAAGAATCCTGGCGGGGGAGTTACAGCAGCAAGACTGTGGTCAAAATCCAATCAGTGCTTCATTTTCCATTTGTTTGGGGATTTCTTTATTTGTTGTTTTTCTATTAGTAATCTAAGCACTAGATATAAATATTCAAGTGCCCATTTCTTTCTACTATCCAAAATACAAACTCTTGCTTTTGGTTCTTTTCTCTCATAAGTAGCACATATATATGATATGTGTATGTATTTATGTGTGTATGTATACATACACATAGATATACACACAGATATGGTATGTATACATATGCACATATATGTATATATGTATATATGCATATATATACACACACCAATAAAGTTCTATTTCATTAAAAAAAACCTTTCAGTTTCTGAAATTCAATTTCCTCATCTTTAAAATAGATACTATAATATTTGCATTATTATACAACCTGACAGAGTTTTGTTGAATAGCCTGTTATTTAAGCAATTTGTTTTTTATTTACTATTAATACTTCTCAGGATATAGAACTTGCAAATCCCAATGCCCCAAGAGTCATAAGGATTTTTATAGCTCATTGAATGTATGTAACATATTTAGAATAATGTCTTTAGATGCTGTGCCATGAACTCAGGAATTTATGGTTCCTAATTAACTGTACTGGTTTAAAATGAAATAAAAAGAATTTTCTAACATTGCTTCTTATTTATCTTATTTATATTTTAATTTTCATGTCACTAATTTGATGGAGCTACAGAGGTATTTTACTATTAAATATGTTAAGTTTCAGTTCCTATCAAACAGGATTATTCCCCTCAGTAAGATCCTAGAAATATTGGATCATAGGTTCACAGAATCATGAAAATATAGGTTAAGAGTAAAAAGGAACATTTAAGGTTTTCTATTCCAATCCTATTATTTTTGAGATGAGGAACAGAGGAGTTGCAGAACTGTAATGATAATTATAACAATATTCCTTCTAGTGAAGTGATAATCCCATATATTTTAGTAATAACCAAACAGTATATTTGTTAAGAAATGCAGGTCCCAAGATGAAAGGAAATTGGCTGCAGATTAGTATATCTCTTTCATTTTTAAATTACATTGTACTTTAAAGTATAAAACATGAAATCAAGACTTCAGTGCTCTGAATTTATATACATTTTTCCCGTCTAAATATTGTGATGTCAACATTTGTGAAAGATTAATATGTGCATTTTAAGAAAAAAAGGATGCAGAATAAAAGGTGACTTGTGTAAATTGAGGTAATAAATGAAACTAAATATCCCAGAGTTGATAAAATCCATTTGACAAAGACATGTAGAAAATAAAATGTTTGTTGTTCAGTTAGTTATACTGTATGAATTTTATATATTCCTCTTCTCATCGTGTTTCCAAATTCTCCTTAATAAGTATTTTTTTCTTTCTTATATGTTTATATACATATGTGAATATATCTCAACACACAGACACACACACACATATATATATACACATCTCAACATATATATATATACGTTTCAACATATATATATGTATATATATATATAATATATATATCAACATATACATATGTATATGATATATCTCAAACGTTTCTTTATACAGCTTACAGAAGGCTTGCAGATATCTTTTCCTCACCTTTATATCGTATCTTGCCTGGCCCCAAAGATATTCTTCCATGTTGTGAAATAGTTTTCCTTATGAAGTTTCCAGCTGTTGTTATGTAACTCCTCAAGTAAGCTATTTATCTTGCTACCAAGGCATGTTTGTCTAGCTCAGACAAGATGCAGAATTTCCTATCAATAAGAGAGAATTGAGAAGGTATGTATTGGGAATAGTGGATGGCTGGAATAGTAATCACTGTTCATAATAAGGGATCTTTCTTATTGTATTGACAAAATCTGCAGGAATTTTAGTAATCATTTTGGATCAAAAGGGAGCTGTTGCAGTTTAATAGGAACAACATTGTATCTTTCATTGATTTTCATATTTCTGGACTGTGAAGACAAAAAAAAAATCTCTACCTCCTACTTAAATAGATTGCACACTGTTCAAGCTTTGGTTGGAGGTCTCTTGAATTGCTGGCTTAAAAATAAGAAAAAAAAATCTGGTAGTCAATATTCGAATAAGGTATCTTTCTGGAATTAACTAAGAATTAACTAAGCACTGGTCCTTAAGCAAAACCTTTGCAACAATCTGATGTCTATATGAGACTATATTATGATTAAAAAAAAAAAGCAGTACAAAGCAAAATACCTCTGGTGTACTATTGTCACTTAAATGATGCAATGAAGCACTGGAGTAGTACTCAAGAGAAATCTTCATAAACTCAGGAATAAAAATGCCCTAAAATATAACAATACTGAGAATTCATTAAATAGGTTAATCAAAGTAAAATTATAATTAAAAAAACAATATGAATTATACTTTAATAAAGTTCTCTTCTGATGTCTTATATATTATGTTCTTGAGATAACCTTGGTCTGTCAGCATGGTACAGGTTCTCACAGGTTCTACCAAGATGGAATAAATTTGAGCATGGGCCTGATGACATATTATAGAAAAGCTTATCACCAATTAATTATTCACCAAGCAATTTGCTAAGCATATGCTATGCATTATGCTAGATATTGAATATATAATGTCAAAAAGGAAACCACCCTTACTCTCAAGAAAATTACATTCTATCAGAAACATTAGCCATACAACTACATAGGACTTAGTCTTTGAAAGCCAATGATCTAGTCTCAGAAAAGAGCAGTGATAAGGAAGAATTACAATAATGCAGTCACCTACTCAGTCTCTTTATAAGGGTGAACAAGACCCTTGAGTAAGTCAGAAAGAAATGTTTTCATTGGAAAGAAATGACAATTGGGCACACCCCTCCTAGGGGTCCATACCCTGGATACCCTTAAAAGACAGTCAAAGTCTAGATCATTCAATATTAGACATATTTGAGACAGAAGTTAACAGTTGGAGAAGAATCAAATTCTTCACTTGGAGAATGTGGAGGAAAAGAAAAAAGGAGATATGCCCTTTTCTCCTCGTCAGCCATGGAATCTGGCATTGGAACTACTGGCTCAGAAGGAAATACCCAATTCTGGAGTTGAAGAATCTATTCAAGAGAGTTCAAGGCATAATTGAGACCTGAGATAGACACTCCAGGAAGATGTGGATATAGAATCAATCACTTGAGGTTAGAAGCAGCTTCCAGGAAAGGGACTTCTAGAAGTAGCAGAAGAGAGTCAGTTATGGACTAACACTGGTAATTCAGAATTGAGTTATAATTTTATAACAATTTATACCTATGCTTCTTATGTTAAACCATCCCTACATACCTGGTCACCAGATATAATCTTTGTGATATATTGCTGTTGTCTATTAGCTAGTCAATGAAATTGGTCTATAACTATCTTTCTCTGTTTTTGTTCTTCCTTTTTTTAGTTATTAGTAACATAGTTGTTTCCTAAAAGGAGTTTAGTAGGTCATCTTTTTTGTCTATAATTCCAAAAAAGTTTTTCTTAATATTGGAATTAGTTGCTCTTTAAATATTTGATAGAATTCACTTATAAATCCTTCTAGCCTTGATGCTTTTTTCATAGGAAGTTTATAATCAGTTCAATTTCTTTAAAAAAACAAAAAAAACCAAAACAGGTTTGTTTAGATATTCTATTTTCTGTTCTGTTAATCTAGGCACTTTATATTTTTGTTAGTATTCCTCCATTTCATTAAATTGTTAAATTTGGTGACATGTATTTGGACAAAATAATTCCTAATAATTGTTTTGATTTTATCTTCATTAGTGGTGTATTCACTGTTTTCATTTTTGATACTAGTAATTTGGTTTTCTTCTCTCTTTTTTGGATTAAGCAATGTTTTTTTTTCTTCATAAAACTAAAATTAGTAGTTGTATATTTGCTGGGGTTTTTTTCCTGCATCCTTTTTTCCCTCACTACTTATCCTTCTCCTTGTCTGTCACTCTCTAACTGTCTCTCTATTTCTCTGTCTGTCTTCTCATTCTCTTTCTTTCATTCAGTCTGTCTCTATCTTTTCTCTTTCTTTTTTTGTCTGTCCTTTCCCTATCTTTTCATCCTATCTTTCCTCAGAAGTCTATTTTATTTCTAACCACTGTCTCCCTAATTTACATTTCTAAGAGTTTTTCCTTTTTCCTATCTCTTGATCCTCCTCTTTCTCTTTTAGTTAAGAAGACTTCTGTATACTACTAGGTATATATATATATGTATATTATTCATTCATATATCCAGTTATGATGAGAATAAGATTTTCATACTACCTTTCGTCCACTGCAGCCTCTCCTCTTAGCAGTTCTTCCATTCACACCTCTTTTATATGAGATAATTGACTCTATTTTACTTCTCCCTACCCAATTTATTTTTTTAGGATCACTTTATCATAATTAACTCAACACCAAGATTTCTGTCTGTCTATCTATATGTTTTTCAAACTTACCTGGAAATGATAACATTTTTACAAGTTTCAAATATCAATTTCCATATAAAAAGTAAGCAATTTAATCTTAATAAATCCCTTCTATAATTAGTCTGTTATGTTTACCTTCTTATGTTTAAAAAAATTCTGATTCTTCTAAGTCAAATTTGTCATTTATTTTTGTTTTTTTTTCCCCCTCAGGAAAGTCTTTTATTTTATTAAATATTCATTTTCTCCCTTCCAGAATGACACTTAGCTTTGCTGGGAAGGTTATTCTTGGTTGCAATCCCAGAGCTTTTGCAATATCGTTTTCCATGCTCATTAGTCTTTTAAGGTAGAAGCTGCTAAATCTTGTGTTATCCTGACTACAGCTCCACAACATTTGAATTGTTTCTTTTCTATTTGTTTGTAATATTGTCTCCTCGATCTGAAAGCTTTAAAACTTAGCTATAATATGCCTGTGAGTTTTCATTTTGTAATCTATTTTAGCTAGTGAATAATATGTTTTTTCAATTACTATTTTACCCTCTAATTCTAGAACTTCAGGGAAATTTTCCTTAATAATTTCTTGAAATTTAGTGTCTAGACTTTTTTTAATAATAATTTTCAGATAATCCAACAATTCTTCTACTATCTATCCTTGATTTGTTTTTCAGGTCAGTTATTTTTCTAGTAAAATGTTTTATGTTTTCTTCTTTGTTTTTATTGTTATGAAGTTTTTTTTATTATTCCTTACTGTCTTATAAAACCATGATCTTCTCCTTTTCCAATTCTAGTTTTTAATGAATTATGTTCTTTATTAAGTTTTGGACCTTTTTTTCCAGTTGCTCATGATTTTCTTGAATTGATTTCTTGCATTATTTCGTTCCCCAATTTTTCCTTTATGTCTCTTATTTGATGTTTTTTTTAAATTCTCTAAAATTCTTCCAAGAATTATTTTGGGACTTGTGAACATTTTACATTTTTCTTTGAAACTTTACAAATAATTGTTTAAATTTCACCATTTTTTTCTGAGTTTGAATCCTGATTTTCTATATCATCACAGTAGCTATCTATGATAAAGGCCTTCCTTGTTGTTTGCCCATTTTAATGGCCTTTTTCTTGGGTATTATCTTTATGTTAGGGTCAAGCTCTATTGTGTGTGTGTGAGAGAGGGGATGGTGGGGTATATCTCAGGCTTTGGAGATGTGTTTTTGTGCTCTTGATTTCTGAGTTGAGGGCTTTGACTTTTTGTTTCTTTCAGTGTTCAGTGAAATCAAGTACAGGTGTGACCACTGCTTCTCCAGTTCATGCCTTGGTTTATGAATGACCTCAGGTGCTACTCTCCACTTCTGAGCCATAGCCCCTAGCATCACTGTCACTTCAAATGCTCTTGTTCACTTTGATAACTCAGATAGATATAAGCATCAGCTTATCCTTCTGCAGTGGAACTGAAATCAGGGACTATACTCCTTCAAGCAACCACATCAAGCAGTTCTCCATTCTACACCCCCACCCCACCTCTGTCCCCTCTGTAACCACATTCATTGAGCATCTCTTCCCTTCAGCTACAGCCTGGGACCATGTTTGGTCAGCATTCATAGGCTTCACATCCAGCACCAATGTAAGGCCCACGATCTTCCCCTGATTTCACCCCCATCTCCACCATCTGTGGGGAAAAAATTCCTGAGGCTGCCCCCAAAATGTTCTATTTGTTGAGTCAAAGATTTCTGCTCAGTAATATCTGTACTTCTCTAGAACAGATCACCAAATTGAGAGGTCAGTAAAGTTCTTCCAAGTTGTCTTAGACTGGACAATTGCTTTACTATGACTTTTGATTATTTCTGCTACTATAATATTCTCTTTGAGGCACTAGTTTAAGTTATTGGTGTGTATGTGTGTGTGAGTAGATGGGGGGGATTGGGGACAGACAAATAATTTCCTGCCTTATTTCTCCATCTTCCTTCTTCCATATATTTTAAGGTACTTTTAATTTTTTTTAATTAATCTATTTAAAACATAGATGCAAATAGAAAAAGAAAACAAAATAGAAAAAAAGAAAAAAGAAAAATATATTGTTATGTGCACAGGAGAATATAAGAAAAGATTCAAAATATGAAACAATAAATTTCCATTCCATAAAAGCTTATATAATAAATATTACACATTGTGTTCAAATTTATTTATCTTCTCTTTGCTTCCTTGTAGACTTTCTTTTGTTCTCTGCTGTGCACTTTTTACTTTATTCTTTTTTCTTACTACCTCCTCCAAGAAGGCTACAATTAAATTTGGATATATATATATATATATATACATATATATATATAGAGAGAGAGAGAGACATACATATCTATAATCATATACACACCTAAATATATATATATATACATATATATATATATGTATATATATATGTATATATATACACACACACACACACACACACACAAACACATTCATATACATCTGTGTAAGGCTGTACTATACTTGTTTGTACTCTACTTCTCTGAAGTTTGATAACATCATCCTTCATAAGTCTTTCCATATTTTTCTAAATTCACCAACTCATCATTCCCTACACAGCAAATAGATCCAATCTTGTCCATCTAGTTATTTTAAAGTCTATAACTATATTGATTAAATATGGTGGATCTACAGTAGGTTTCCCTAATTTTCTTTGATTACATTGATTTTAGCTTCAACTTGGTCTTAGATCAGTAATTACTATCCCTGATTTTTTCATCCATTAAATTCTATTTCTAATCATTGTTATTATGTTTGTATGTATCTCTTAATTTTTATCTCTTTTTTTTGCCTCTGCATTACTTTCTACCTACTATCTTGTCTTGGTATCACTTAGCCCAAAGCTTCTTAAACTTTTTCTACTTCTAACTCCTTTTTATCTGAGACATTTTTATGCAACCTCAGATAGAGGATATAAAATAGATATATAAATTAGTTATTAATAATCAATCATAATTTTGTGAACCCTATGTTACATCACCATATATGGGATCAAAACCCACAGCTTAAGAAGCTTTGATTTTACCTACCCCTTACAGATCCTTTCCTTATCCTTTGTCCTCATCATTTCTCTCTCTCTTTATCAAATTCCTATTAATCTCTATACCATTCTAGATCCCACCTTATCCTCTTCATCCTCCTCTTATTTATTAATAAATTTAGAAGACTTTTTATACCCTTATGTGTGTATGTATGTATTGTTTTTTCTTTAACCTATTCCCCATGTGAGTAGAATTCCAAAACCTCCAGACTTTCTCCCCCATTTAATAACTCTGTCACTTCTTGCTCTCTCACCTTATTTGAATAGCATAATTACTCTTTTTTACTTCTTCCTATATGGTTTTGCATTTTAGAATCCTGTCATGCTTACCTCTACCTCAGTCTTTTGTACTACACAATTACATAATGACAGTCTGAGACATGTGATTCACATTTTCACGTATAAAATAATTTTTCCCTAGGGAATTCCTTAAAATTAGTCTTTGATGTTTATCTTATATTTCTTTTGATCTTATATGTCAACTTTTCTATTAAGTTCAGGTCTTTTCCCCAGAAAATCCTGAAAGTCTGGCAATTCATTGAATATCCATTGTTTTTTTTTTCATTGAAGACTATTCTTAATTTTGCTGGGTATGGTATTTTTGGCCATAACCATAATTCTTTTACTTTTTAATATATAGTGTTCCAATACCTGCAGTCTTTTAATGGACCTGCTGCTAGGTCTTGTGTGATTCTAATTTCCGCTCAGTCATATTTTAATTGATTTTTGTTGTTGTTGTTGTTGTCGTTCACAATATTTTCTCCTTCATCTGAGGGTTTTAGAATTTAGCTATCATGTTCCATGTTAGTTATCATTTAGAATTTAGCTATAATGGTTTTACTGGTTTTCTTTGTAGGATCTCTTTCAGATGGGGAGTGATAGATTTTTAAAATTCCTACTTTCTCCTATTTTTCTAACACTTTGGAACAATTTTCTTTAATTATTTAATTTAATTTTAATATCAAAATTCTTATTTAGTCATGACTTTCAGTTAGCTTGATATTCTTATGTTTTTTTCTTTTTTGTTTTGTAGATCTGTTTTTCTTATGAGATGTCTTAGATTCTCTTCTACTTCTTCATTCTTTACATTTTCATTTATTATTTCTTGGTCACTTATAACTTCACTGGCTTCTCCTTACCCAATTCTAATTTTCAGAGTAATTTTCCTCCTTAAAACTCTGAATCTTGGGGCAACTAGGTGGTGCAGTAGATAAGAGCATTAGCTGTAAAATCAGGAGGACCTGAGTTCAAATGTGACCTCAGATACTTACCACTTCCTGGCTGTGTTAAGTCACTTAACCTCAATTGCCTGAGGGGGGTGGGGGGACTACTTCTGTTTCTCTTTTTCCAGTTGGTTTACTTTCTTTACATAATCTTGTTTTTCTTGAATTATTCCTTTTTTTTTTTTCTTTTTATAAATTTGTTTTCAGTCTCAGTTGATTTTTTAAAGTCATTTTTGAGTTCTTTTATATATTCTTTTTGGGCAGGTGACCATTTAGGGATGGGATAGAATGTTTTTATTTTTTTTAACTATAGTTTTTTATTTACAAGATATATGCATGGGTAATTTTTCAGAATTGACAATTGCAAATCATTGTGTTCCAACTTTTCCCTTCCTTCTCCCCACCCTTTCCCTCAGATGACAGGTTGACCAATACATGTTAAATATGTTAAACTATAAGTTAAATACAATATATGTATACGTATCCAAAGAATTATTTTGCTGTACAAAAAGAATCAGACTTTGAAATAGTGTACAATTAGCCTGTGAAAGAAATCAAAAATGCAGGTGGACAAAAATAGAGGGATTGGGAATTCTATGTAGTGGTTCATAGTCATCTCCCAGAGTTCTTTTGTTGAGTGTAGCTGGTTCAGTTCATTACTGCTCTATTGGAACTGATTTGATTCATCTCATTGTTGAAAATGGCCACGTCCATCAGAATTGATCATCCTATAATATTGTTGGTGAAGTATATAATGATCTCCTGGTCCTACTAATTTCACTTGGTATCAGTTCATGTAAGTCTCTCCAGTCTTTCTTTCTGAAATCATCCTGCTGGTCATTTCTTACAGAAAAATAATATTCCATAATATTCATATAACACAATTTATTCAGCCATTCTTTAATTGATGGACATCCACTTAGTTTTCAGTTTCTGGCCACTACAAAGAGAGCTGCCACAAACATTCTTGCACATACAGGTCCCTTTCCCTTCTTTAAAATCTCTTTGTGATTTAAGCCCAGTAGTAACACTACTGGATTAAAGGTATGCACAGTTTGATAACTTTTTGAGTATAGTTCCAAATTGCTCTCCAGAATGGCTGGATGTATTCACAATTCCACTAACAATGTATCACATTTCCCACATCCTCTCCAACATTCTGCATTATCTTTCCCTGTCATTCTAGCCAATCTAACAGGTGTGTAGTGGTATCTCAGAGTTGTCTTAATTTGTATTTTTCTGATTAATAATGACTTGGAGCATCTTTTCATAAGACTAGAAGTAGTTTCAATTTCTTCATCTGAGAATTGTCTGTTCCAATCCTTTGACCATTTATCAATTGGAGAATGACTTGATTTCTTATAAATTAGAATTCTCTATATATTTTGGAAATGAGGCCTTTATCAGAACCTTTGACTGTAAAAATGTTTTCCCAATTTATTGTTTCCCTTCTAATCTTGTCTGCATTTGTTTTGTTTATACAAAAACTTTTCAATTTGATATATTCAAAATTTTCTACTTTGCGATCAATAATGATCTCTAGTTCTTCTGTCATGAATTCCTTTCTCTTCCACAGGCCTGAGAGGTAAACTATCCTATGTTCTTCTAATTTATTTATAATCTCATTCTTTATGCCTAGGTCATGAACCCATTTTGACCTTATCTTGGTGTATGGTGTTAAGTGTGGGTTAATGCCTAGTTTCTGCCATACTAATTTCTAATTTTCCCAGCAATTTTTGTCAAAGAGTGAGTTCTTATCCCAAAAACTAGTTTGTCAAACATTAGATTATTAAAGTTATTGGCTGTTTTGTCCTTTGAACCTAACCTATTCCACCAATTAACTAGTCTATTTCTTAGCCAATACCAAATGGTTTTGGTAACCATTGCTTTATAATATAATTTTAGATCTGGTACAGCTAGGCCACCTTAATTTCATTTTTTTTTTCATTAATTCCCTTGAAATTCTTGACCTTTTGTTTTTTCCATATGAACTTTGTTGTTATTTTTTCTAGGTCACTAAAATAGTTTTTTGGGAGTCTGATTGCTATAGCGCTAAATAAATAGATTAGTTTAAGTGGTATTGTCATTTTTATTACATTTGCTCACCCTATCCAAGAGCATTTAATATTTTTCCAATTGGTTAGAGCTGACTTTATTTGTGTGGAAAATGTTGTGTAGTTTTGCCTTGGCAGATAGATTCCTAAATATTTTATATTATCAGTAGTTACATTAAATGGAATTTCTCTTTGTAACTCTAACTGTTGGATTTTGTTAGTTATTTATAAAAATGCTGATGAGTTATGTGGTTTTATTTTATATCCTGCAACTTTGCTAAAGATGTGGATTATTTCTAATAGCTTTTTAGTAGAATCTCTGGGGTTCTCTATGTATACCATCATATCATCCACAAAGAGTGCTAATTTGGTTTCCTCATTAACTACTCTAATTCCTTTAATCTCTTTCTCCACTCTTATTGCCAAAGCTAGCATTTCTAATACATTATTGAATAGTAAGGGTGATAGTGGACAACCTTGTTTCACACCTGATCTTAATAGGAATGGTTGCAATCTTTCTCCATTACATATGGTGCTTCTTGATGGTTTTTAATAGGTGCTACTGATTAATTTAAGGAAAAGACCATTCATTTCTATTCTCTCAAGTGTTTTTAATAAGAATGGATGTTGGATTTTATCAAGTGCTTTTTCTGCATCTATTGAGATTATCATATGGTTTTTGTTAATTTGGTTATTAATATGGTCAATTATACCAATAGTTTTCCTAATATTAAACCAGCCCTGCATTCCTGGTATAAATCCTACTTGATCATAGTGTATTATCCTGGGGATGATTTTTTGTAGTCTTTTAGCTAATATCTTATTTAAGATTTTAGCATCAATATTCATTAAGGAGATTGGTCTATACTTTTCTTTCTCAGTTTTCAACCTACCAGGTTTGGGTGTCAGTACCATGTCTGTGTCATAAAAGGAATTTGGTAGGACTCCTTCATTCCCTATTTTTTCAAATAGTTTATGTAACATTGAGGCTATTTGTTCTTTAAAGGTTTAGTAGAATTCATATGCAAATCCATCTGGTCCTGGGGATTTTTTCTTAGGGAGTTGATTAATAGCTTGTCTTATTTCTTTTTCTGAAATGGATTTAAGCAAATTACTTCCTCCTTTGTTAATCTGGGAAGCCTATATTTTTGGAGGTAGGTCATCCATTTCATTTAGGTTATAAAATTTATTGGCATAAAGTTGGGCAAAGCAACTCATTATTGCTCTAATTTCCTCTTCATTGGTGGAAACTTCTCCCTTTTCATTTTTTAAGACTAACAATTTGATTTTCCTCTTTACTTTTTCTAATCAGATTTACCAAAGGTTTATTTATTTTATTGTTTTTTTCATTAAACCAACTCTTAGTTTTATTTATTAATTCAATAGTTTTTTTTTTACTTTCAATATTATTAATTTCTCCTTTTAATTTTAGAATTCCAAGTTTAGTATTTGATAGGGGGGGTTAAATTTGGTCTTTTTCTAGTTTTTTAAGTTGCAAGCCCAATTTATTGATCTTCTCTTTCTCTATTTTATTCAACTAAGCCTCTAAAGATATAAAATTTCCCCTTATTACTGCTTTGGCTGTATCCTACAAATTTTGGTATTTTGTCTCATCATTGTCATTATCTTGAGTGAAATTATTAATTGTTTCTATAATTTGCTGTTTCACCCAATCATTCTTTAAGATGAGATTATTTAGTTTCCAATTACTTTTTGGTCTTTTTATCCCTAACTTTTTGTTGAATGTAGTTTTTATTGCATCATGATCTAAAAAGAAAACATTTACTATTTCTGCCTTCCTGCATTTAATTTTGAGGTCTTTAATGTCCTAATATATGGTCAATTTTTGTATAGGTTCCATGAACTGCTGAGAAGAAAGAATACTCCTTTCTGTCACCATTCAGTTTTCTCTAAAGATCTATCATACCTAATTTTTCTAATATTCTATTTAACTCTTTAATTTCTTTCTTATTTGTTTTGTGGTTTGATTTATCTAATTCGGAGAGTGCAAGGATTTGAGGCTGTCCTGACCATGCTGCCAATTGCTGCTGTACAGCTGTGCTGTGATCAGTGCTGAGTTACTTCCAGTTTGGGGTGGATATAGCCAGATCCTGTTAGGTTCTAGCATTTTTAGAGTATCCTCTACATTCAGCTTTAATTTCTCTGCTTGTCTACTGCTTTGTAATCAAGGTAGAGCAGTCAGCCTATGGCAGAGTCTTCTCTATAACTTTTCTAGCCACAAAGGCCACCCCCGCCCCTGGTCTGCTCTGGATGCCCGTAGGAGAGACTTAAAAAAAAATTCAGTAACCTCCTCTGAAAATTAATCCTGGTCTTCCCTATTTCCATAGTAAGTTTCTATGATTGGGTTCTTTCTTTTTGTCTGTTTGTTTTGTAGCAGATTGTTGGTGGGTATGGATTGTTCTGGGGTATGGAAGATGGTACCTTTGGCCTCAGGTCCTCCTTCAATTTTCCCCTCTAGCCTGGATCCCCAAACCAACAATTCCATCCTCTTGTAAGTACCCACAAGCAGCATCATTCCTGTCCCACTACTTCTATACTCACCCTTTCTCTCCTGGTTCTTTTTTGCCCAGGGCCACATTTCCTCAGCATAATTGGCTGTGGCTTCATTTATCAGCAGTTCCCTTAATCTTCCCCAATTTATTCACTTGACTCTCCACAGTCTGGGAGGTCAAAATTCCTGCCTGTGGCTGAGGCTACTTCTCCACTAAACTAGCCTCAGTACTCACTTTCTGCTTTAGTGGAATTTGCTTAAAAGTTTTTATACTTCACAGGGGCTAACCCTCTGCCTTGGTATCCCTTCAGATGTTCTCAGATTGTTACGCTTCAATTTTTATTTATTTTTACTGCTCTGTGTTTGGCCTGAGGTGCAATTTTGTCTTGCTTGTGGTAGAAATCTAGAAAGGTTGAAATTTTCTGAACTACTCTGTCATCTTTTCAGAATCTTCTCTTCCATTATTCTTTAAAGAGATTTTTTAACCCAGCAACGAGTTTAAATTTTCTGTGATGTGACTACTTAATATGCTTATTATGAAATCCTATTTTAACTATAACTTAAATAAACCTGCACAGTTAAAACAGCTGCATTAGAGAAGATTGCATGTCTCAGTAAGAAGAGCACAAGAGTTGGAGTCAGAAAACATAGGTTCAAAGCTTGGATCTGCTTTTTTTTTTCTTAAATTAGCTTGGGTACATCATTAAGACTTTCCTATCTGTTAGATTATGTGATTGAACTTGAGTCACAAAACAGTTTTGTGATATAAATAGGTTTGCTATTTTTTTTTATTTTATAGAGGAACCTTAAGCTGAGCTTTTATAATTAACTACTTGGCAGAATCAGAATTTGAACCTAAGTCTCACTTGATACAAAATGTATCACTCTTTCCACCAAGGTTAAATCTGTACCGTGATTAATGTTTATGAGATGAGACACTTTATCAATGCTATGTGGAAGAAAAGTACTGTATAATATTATCTCCAAATTACAAATGAAGACATAGTTGCAAAGAATAGCTAAATGATTTGGCCTTCACCCCATGACTAGGAAATTTTTTTTTTTTAACTGAACCAAGAATCCTGCATCTCTCTAAGTTTCTTTTCTTTTTTTTTTTTTTTTTTTTTGAGGCTGGGGTTAAGTGACTTGCCCAGGGTCACACATCTAGGAAGTGTTAAGTGTTTGAGACCAGATTTGAATTTGGGTCCTCCTGAATTCAAGGCTGGTGCTCTATCCACTGCGCCACCTAGCTGCCCCCATCTCTCCGTTTCAATTGTACTTTCCTCTTGGTGGAATTGAATGCTACCTTCTTAAAGATGGATTAATTATTTCTGGGTTCTGGATAATGGACAATGCTCTTGAACTTTCCCAGTCACCAATGGAATGAAACAAAGCTGAGTACTTGCTCTTATGCTTTTTAGCATAATATTTTCAGCTATGTTGTCAAACACTTTCAATGAAGCAAACACAGAATCAAAATTAGTTATTGCACTGATGATAACTTCGTCAGCTTGACAAGGCTATGAGCCAAAACTAAAGTGGAGGGAATGTCAGTGCATAATTTTGTTCTTGCAGATGATTGTGCATTCAGTGGAGCTTCTGAAGCAGAAATACAACAAAGTTTGGATCAATTCTCTGCTGCTTGTGCTACTTGTAGCCTAACAATTAACACCAAAAAAACAGTTGCTCTATCAGCCGACAGCACACCATTCACATGTGGAAGCATCAGTTACAGTAAATGACGAAGTTTTTTGAAGCTGTGGATAAGTTTACTCACTTTGGCAGTGTACTTCCCAGAGATGTCCACAGAGATAATGAGTTTGACATTCACATGGCTAGAGCTAGCTCAGTGTTTGGGAGGCCCTAAAGCAAAGTGTAGGACAGCAGAGGGATTAGTCTGACTACCAAACCCCAGGTCTGCAGTCCTTGTATTGTGTGCCTGTGAAATCTGGGCAGTATCCCAGAGCCATGCCAGGAAACTGAATTGCTGCTATGTGAATTGTCTTAGGAAGATTCTGAAGATTGCCTGACAAGATAAAATACTAGACAATAATGTCCTTTCTCAAACTCAACTGCCAAGTATCCCAACTCTATGAAGAGACCACAATTCCATTAGTTTGGCCACATTGTTCAGATATCAATTGTGCACTTGCTCAGAAAATATTTTATGGAGAACTCTGACAGGGCAAACACTCAGAAGGTAGTCATCAAAGTGCTACAAGGTGGGGCAGGTAGGCAGAGCCCCAGCCCAGAAGTCGTGAGGACCTGAATCCAAATCTGACCTCAGACACTTAACACTTCCTAGCTGTGTGACCCGGGCAAGTACCTTAACCCCAATTGCCTCAGCCAAAAAAACAAACAAACAAAAAAAAGCATTGAAGGACATTCTCAAAGTCTCTCTTAAAACTTTAAAATTGATTGTGTGACATGGGATACAGTGACAAAGGACCACCCAGCATGGCCTGCCCTCATCAGAGAATATGATGTAAACTGTGCATACCCTTTGATCCAGCAGTGGGCTGGGCTTATATCCCAAAGAGATATTAAAGGAGAGAAAGGGACCTACATGTGCAAAATATGTTTGTGGCAGCCCTCTTTGTAATGGCTACAAACTGGAAACTGAATGGATGCCCATCAATTGGAGATTGGCTGAATAAATTGTGGTATATGAATATTATGGAATATTATTGTTCTGTAAGAAATGACCAATAGGATGATTTCAGAGAGGCCTCGAGAGACTTATATGATCTGATGCTGAGTGAAATGAGCAGAACCAGGAGATCATTATACATGGCAACAGCAAGATTATACGATGATCAGTTCTGATGGCTCTTATCAACAATGAGATGATTCAGACTAGTTCCAATGATCTTGTGGGAACTGAGTGTGGATCACAACATAGCATTTTTACTCTTTTTGTTGTTCGCTTGAATTTTGTTTTCTTATTTATTTTCTTTCCTTGTTGATCTGATTTTTCTTGTGCAGCAAGAGAATTGTATAAATATGTTTACATATATTGCATTTAACATATATTTTAACATGTATAATATATTGGATTGCTTGTCATTTAGGGGAGGGGATGGAAGAAGGAGGGGAAAATTTGGAACACAAGGCTATGCAAGGGTCAATGTTGAAAAATTATCTGTCCATATGTTTTGAAAATAAAAATTAATTATAAAAAAGAAAATATGATGTACTCTATGAATAAAGCAGAATTGAATTAGCCCAAAGGAAACACTATATACACAAAATTAGAGAAGCTATCCCAAATGTTTATATGGACTATTTGTAGTCCACTGTAGACCCACTGTAACTCAACTCTAACATAGTGATGTCATTTTGCTCCTTTTTGAAAATGAAGGACAACAACAACCAGGAAATTTTGCAATTGGGATTGAATACAGGGTTTTCTATCATTATCTTCAGTACTCTTTCTCTTGTAACAAACTGCTCTTTCTAAAAAGCCAACCAAAATTGCTTCACACTGGGTGGACTGCATGTAGTATCATACTGTAGAATCAATGCACATGAGAGTGGTATCTAATTATGAAAGATAAATAATTCACTTATCAAATTATTTATGAAGACCAATGGAATAACTAGAAGCTATAGGAACTCATGTAAGGGAGTCTCACTAATGACACAATATTTAAATGATTATGATTTTGTGTTATATTTCTAAAAAGCATACCAAACTATTATGTATGATTTGGTCCATTTGGGGGACTAATAATGCTCTGAAATTTATTTTTGGCTCACAACACAGCATATTTGGTTTTGAAATTTATGGCAAACTCAGATTTTCCAGAAATATACAATCAATGATCTAATCTGACAAATATGGTGTTATATCCTTCGATGAGGCATGTTTCTTTTAAGTCAGAACTCTTCTTTGAATTAGTCATGTATAATGAGTACAGGCAATATGTAACTAATTATGTTTAGCATACATCTGGAGAATATTTTGAATCTCTTTTGTTGATAGATTTGTACTTTAGTAGCATAAAAATCTCAAATTAATTTTAACCCAACATTAAGATAATTAAAGTAAATGTTTAAGTTCTGGAGTTTTAGGAATAATATTAGCAAATAACCTTGGAAAATAATATAAAATAAAGATAGTTATTTGTATGTGTAAACTGGAAATAAAGTTCAGGGATTGGATTGTATATGTACTTGAGTCAGTGAATTTCATCACCTAATGTCTTCTATACTCTTTTTCTTGGATGCCTCCTTACCCCATAGCCTTCTGGAAGTAGTGCCTGAGTCTTCCTATTTAGATATCTACATTTTCTGCTTCCTTTTAATGTCCCAAATCTGTTTTTCTTGGAGAAAAAAAAGGTTGTGGTTAGTTAGGATGGCTGGATTAGAAATCCAGATTTTAGCTTTCTACATGCCCCTCATTCTTGATACACTTATGCCCCAAGTTCAAAAACATTAGATCTTTGACTGTAGATATTTCATCACCTAACTATTCATCAAATAACGACATTAAATAATAATTTCATAAGATCCTATTTATGTGTAAGACACTATGCTAGTCTCTGAAAGAGAAAAATCAGGGATTATATAAATCCTGAACCCTCTCCATAGGGAATTTAATTTATTTAAAAAAGGATATGATACAAATACATAGAAGTATAATCCATAATAGCAGATAATTAATGCAAAAAGAAAATATAACATAATGTCTAAGGAAGAATAACATTACTGCTGATTATTATTTTTTATTCTTCATTTTGGAAGAGCACCATCATATGGTGATGCTATATCATGCAAGTGCATTGGATTTATATGAAGGAGTGCTGTGCAAAGTTACCAGCCTCAATTTCTCCTCCAGAGTCATCTGGGTCCAGTGGTAAGATATAGATCAGGACCACTAGAGATGGCCTTGGATGTATTGAGAGACCTTGGCCTTTTTAAATTAAGATCTTTAACAGGTTTCAATTTGACTGAGGCAACATCCATTCAGTGATTTAGGCTAAGTAATAAATGAGATAGAGAATGACCTCTTTTACCTAATTAAAAAAAATCAATCTGGGAGGGTAAGAACTTCAGGGTTTCTGGCTCAAATAGAAACAATTGCTATTTACATTCACTCTGAATCAATCAGGCTCTATTTTTACACTATGTTTGAGTGACAAGTATCCCTCTTCCCAACACTAAAGAAAAGTTTGAGAATATGGTCTATCACAATGGAATAATAGGTAAGCCAGCAATGATCTAAAATGAAGAAATTAGTAAAAAACAAAACAAAAAGCCATGTATTTTATTTCTAGAATTAAATTTGGGGGATAAGACAGTAGAATTAAAAATTATTAAATAGTTCATTAAATAGATGCCCACAAAAGACCATGCAACTTTATTTTTTCCCCATAATTAAAATGCTTCTGCAAAAAAAGTAAAAATCAATAACAAGGTAACTGCTATATTGATTCCAAATTCAAAATCTCATTTATTTTATTCTATATTATTCCTATAAAGAAAAGAAGATTGATTTACAAAGTGATATATATTTTTAAATTTTAAATATAAATTTTATTTTTTTTAATTTTAATTAACTAATTTTAAAACTCATCAATATATATTTAATAATTAAGCACCTACTATGTATCAGATATTAACTGCTCTCCAGGATCTTACAATCTATCAGCAGAGAGAACACAGATGTATATGTAATTGCATAGAAAAGACAAAATGGTCCAATATAAGATACTTAATAGTAGAGAAATTTTTAAAAAATCATATAGGAGGTAATGATATATATTATTAAGTAAAAGTAAGAAGGAAATACATACCTTAATTGGGAGATGATCAATGTCAAGGCAGAGACCTGTTCCTGAAAGTCATGTGTGAGAAGCTGAAAAATAATTTGGCTAGATAACAAAGTACACAAATAAACTCTACCATAACAGCAACCCAAATATCACAAATAAATAGCAACTTTACAGAAATGTAGTCAATCATAATGAAACTAGACTATCTTCCTCCCTAAAAAGCATCTTTCACAAGCTATTCTTGTCTTCTACTTAGCTTTTATATATTTGAGACACTTTGCAACTTTAAAAAAACTAGATAAGCACCTTTAACTGACAGCCTTAATTGCATCTGATCACCCCCATGTACTTCCACACACCTCAACTTTCCATCTTTTGCAGGGGATGGGAGAACCTACAGTTACAGAATTACTAAGGGTTCAACTTCTGGGAAATAGTGTTGTAAGAAAAAAAATCAAAGTCCTAGCTAATTGATACATTTAAAATCAAATTATCTTTTCTCAACATCATTACAAACTTTTCTATTCAGTGTTAATGCTAATTAATTTTGTTTGACTCTAATGTCTAAGGAGGAAGAGAACCTTATTACTAGATGGGACATCAAGAAAGGCTTCTTGGAGGAAGTAGCATGTAAATTGCACTTTAAATGATAGATAGGATCTAAAGGTGGTGAGAAAAGAGAAGACGTTTCAGGTATAAGAGCTGACATGAAGGCAAAGAGTATACATTGTGTTCGAGAGTAAGAGTGAAATATAAGATGTAGACAGGAAGTAATATTAAATAAGATTTGAGAAGTAGGATGGCACCAAAATGTCAAATACAGGCAAAGGAATCTGAATGTTATTTGGGAAGAACTGAATGTTATTAAAGAGCTACTGGAAGTCTTAAAATAGAGGAGTGACTTGAACTGATGTATACCTAAATCATTAGTTTGACTAAGTTATAAAGAAGGGATTGGGAGAAAGGGAAAGAATGTTTACTTTGTGAGATGAAATTTAATCCATATTCTAAGATTAAATATAGAACCTTGGGCAAATGATTTAATCTCTTTGGATCTTAGTTTCTGCATCTGTAAAATAAGGAGTTGGGCTAGATGATCTCTTAAAATATTTTTCACTCTTGATCTAAAGATTCAATACTTGTTATAACGGAAACAGGAATACCACTTAAGACATTATTGCAGTAGTTTGTGAGGATGGCAATTGGTATACTACAATACCAGGGGAAATAGAAAAAACGGGACAGATGAGAGTCCTGTGAGGTATAGAATATATATAACTTGGTAAATGACTAGATAAGAAACTTATGAGGGAGAAAATTCTGGTTATTGTGATCCATCAACCTGCAGGTCATTTTCCCTTTCTCAAGGAACTTAGAATCTGGGTAGCAATCTTCCTTTCTACCCAACTCCTTATAAATTCAACATACAACAATAATATCTCTTCAAATTATCTTCAGTCCCAATTAATAAACTTTCTCAACTCTTGTGATCTGCATTTTTATTCCAACACAGCCTTATACAACAGCAATCATACCTTTGATTTTAATATCACATCTAAATTTGACCTATAGGATCCAGAAATCAAATATTCATTCCTTTCACCATCTCCTGTTTCTCTATTCTGCCCTTTGCTGCACTTTCCATAAAATTTTTCTTTGTCTTCATATTGATTCTGGTCACGCCATACCTCCATGTATTCCCAGTCTGTCACTTGTTTTGGTTCAATTTTCTCCCCTTGAAATATTGATTCTGTAACCAAATAATTCAGATTTACAGTGTTATCTTCCATGAATCCCTTGCCTGCTTAACTTTTTTCATTTATGTTGTACCAAAATCCAGCCCTTGTTTACATCCAATATGTTCTGCATTCTTATCCCCTTGAAGCAGACTATTGCTGAAGAAAGCCACATTTCCACTCCAATTTGACTCACTACATATTTATATTGCTGAGTCTCAACTGATAATTTTTTATTCTTTCTTAATTGAATTAATATTCTAGACAAAGCTCTTCTAGATCTAAACTATTTCCTATTTTTGCCAAGAAAATAGAAAAAAAATTTGTGGGCTCCCTCTTACACCTAATTCTATATTCCTAAACACTTTAACACCATCTCCTATTCTTTCTTCCTTTGCTATAATACTTAAGGCAAATATGGTCCTTAAATTCTTCCTCTTCTCTTGCTCTTTTTGCTCCAAGAGCTTACCTTAATGGATAGTCTCTTTCCTCCTCTGTCTCTATCTCTGCCTCTTTCTCCCTTCTCTGTCTCTCTGTGGTTCTCTCTACCTGTCTCTGTCTCTCTCCCATTAATCTGTTTCTTTTCTATTGTTTACTATTATGGTCAGACTTCTACCATCTTTTTTTAAAAAATCACCTAGCTTGTTATCCCCACAAACTATTGCCATATGTATTTCTTCATTTTTGTTTCCAAACTTCTAAAAAAAAAGATGGTGTGAATGTGAGGTGTAGAACAGTCTAGTTTATGAATAATCCAATTTAATTCAATACTTATTAAGTGCCTATCTAGTTCATCTTATTTGTTTAATTTTATGCAGAGTACATCATTTGAAATATCAGGCTGCATTAATCAAAAGCCAGCATAAAGAAAAATATCAACAATCCCATATATATATAGATGATGTCACTCTGATGTCAAAAAAGCAAAGAGGAATTAAAAAGCCTTTGAATGAGGATGAAAGAGGAGAATGCAAAAGTTGACTTGAAGCTTAACATCAAAAAAATTTAGATTTCAGCAACTGGTCTTATTATTTCCTGGCAAGTAAGGGCAGAAGAAATGGAAGAGTGTCATATTTTAGTTTTTTGGACTCAAAGATCACTGCAGACAGTAACTACAACTATGAAATTAAAAGATGTTTGCTCCTTGGAAGGAAAGTTATGGCAAATCTGGATGGCATACTAAAAAGCAAAGATACCACCTTGCTAACAAAGTTCCATAGAGCTGAAGGTATAGTTTTTCCAGTAGCAGCATATGGCTGTGGGAACTGGAGTATAAAAAAATGCTGAGTAGTGAGGAATCATCATTGGTAAATTGTGCTGTTGGAAAAGACTTTTGAGGGTTCCTTGGACAGCTAGAAGAATACTTAAAGAAATTAATTCACTGGAAGGTCAAATGCTGAAGCTGAAGCTTCAATATTTTGATATTTGAGAAAATGAAACTCATTAGAAAAGATACTGGGAAAGATTGAAGGCAAAAGGAAAAGGAAAGCATCATTGAAACAATGAACATGAACTTGGACAAATCAAGATAGTAGAGGAGAAAAGAGTGCTATGATCTATAGGGCCATAAAAGTCAGACATGACTGAAAAACTGAACACTTTATAAGACCTGTACCAGACAATGAACATACAAAGAAAAATTAAATAGTACTTATCCTCTAAGAGATTACATCCCTATGGGTTGGGGTTGGGGTGGGAGTGCAAAGGGAGAATTATTACCTGTACAGAAATAAGTGTAGTAAAAGGAAAAATGAATAGACTAAAAAACTAACGACTAGGGAGATCATGAAAAGTTTTGCAGAAGAGATGGCACCTACTTGAAGTTTTGGGGAAAACAAAGTTTGGGGAGAGAGTGAGAAGGAAGAAATTAATTTTCAATCTTGGGGAATAGATTGTATGGAAGCCAGAACTAGAATATTGAGTTAAGGGATTGCCCAGTCTCTCAGTTTGGCTGGATTCTAGACATTGTGGAAAGGTGTTTAAAAATAGGATTACTGAAGGCCTCAAAAGCCAAGCTATAGAGTAGATCATTACTTGCTATGAGGCAGAACTCTACTTGAAACAAAGATTCTTACAAGTGTTAAGTCAGTGTAATTGATAAGACAATGATTATCTCTTTTAGCATGGTGATTAATAGTTCTCTGGTTCAGTACATGAACTTAGTACTTAATATAGTTCTACAAGATTAACACCTATTCTACAAGATTCACATCTACGATGATGTAATTATAATAATGTATATAAGAAGTCAACAAGGACAGAGAGACATTCCACCTTTGATCAGGCTCCTGGTGGCTCTCCTCCTTCCTGCACTTTGGGAAAGACTGGTTCAGATTCAGAGAAAGACTCGGAGAGAGACTCAGAAAGGCTCGAAGACAGGCTCAGAAATAGCTTGGAGACAGACTTAGAGAAGACAGTGGATGAAGGCTGGAGCACAAGCTCTTGGACAGAGACAGCTTCAAGACAGAGACCATCATGGTGGTCCTCCTACCTCCCCCACAGAAACCAAGACACATTCCGGAGGACCTCAAGAAAGCTGTCCTGGGCCCCAGGCAAGGAGACAAGAACTTGAAGGAGATAATAAAAATTTTGACTTTAATACCCGGCTATTCTTGTAGTGATTACTCAGCTAAAATGAAGGCTGGTTCCAAGACCTTCAGAAAACCAACCAGAACACTACAGTTACTAAGTATTTCATTTGTGGATCTGGCCTATACCATTCAAGAAAAGTAAATGGTGAAAGTATCCCCTCATATACAGTCAAAATTGACCATTTAAACATCAAGTATACATGTTTAGGTGGTTGTACTGCTATCATAATATTTCTGCAAAACTATATTTTGCCAAAACATGAGATAGTGCAAGGAATCTCAAGCTTCTAGGGGGGAAATGTAATTGAATTATAAATGGATTATGTGTTGAGATGTGTAACACCTTTTTAGAGCCTAATAGCATGTCAACCACCATCATATAAATGGCCAGTAACATTTGACTCAAGAAAGATCCCATGGAAGTCTAAGAAATGCTAGATCTCAAGTAAAAGGAGATATAGATAAAAAATCCTGCCTCTGTTACTAATTAGGAATATGATCTAGTCTGAAAAAAAGTAAAAATTCCAGATGCTGGTATTCCAGATCCTCCACATATCTTCAAGTGACTTGCTCTTAGTACTACTCTATGACTTCTACATTCCAAAATAATCTTCTTAAGGTACAAAGCTGATATTGTTACTTCCTTACTTATCTTTAAAGCAGTTGTGAAGTCATTGATGATTTTTGAGCTGGGAAATGATATTTTAGAAGGACTTATAATTATATAGTCTTTCTTCTAATCAACCAATAATCAACTCTTTAGAAGCTATTCTGTACCAAGCACTGTTCTATCTAGGAAGAGAAAATGAAATATGCCTTGCCCCCCAAGAACTTGCATTCTACTTGGAGACAAAGCATACATAAATAAGAATAAATGCAAATAATGATTAACCAATGTTTTTGAATGGTTGATGAATCCCTGTACATAACATTCTATTGTCCTTTTCTGCGCCTTTAGACAGATCATCCTTTATGCCAAGAATATTCTTCTTCACCTCTGTCTTAACATCCCTATTTTACTTCAAGATTCAAATTAAGTGCCTTCACTTTAAGATATAGTTCCTGATTTCCCCTGATTGTTAATGCCTCCCTAATCCCAAATCACTTTGTATATCTGCATAAATCCTGGTTTTTTCTTAACTGTGGACATATTCTATCCCATACATAGGAGATAGGAGATAAATATATATGCAATTGGGAAATCTTGTAAAAGGCTTTTTAAGCTGAGAGATGTGAACTCAAAAATACATATAACCAATATAGCTGGCTTCCTTTTTAATCTTGCATATTATATTTTTTGCATTATAAACATTATTCTGAGTAGACACACAGGCTTCACACATTATGAAACAAGACTACAATGCAAAAAAACACCTTGCATCAAAGATTTTACCACTATATACAAGGATAATGTAAAAATCCCTCTTTTCTCACTGTTCTTACATAGTTCTAGGAGTACTAACAACAGCAATAACACAAGAATAAAATTATATATTAAAAAAAGATATATGTAAAGAGGATACAATATTATCCCTATTTGCTATTGACATTATAGTTGACTTCAAAAGTCCTAAAAAATCAACAAATAAGTCAAGGAATTAATTCAGATAATTCATACCTTTATTAAAGTTACAGCCTACAAAATACACCCATTAAAATGGCAGCATTTCTATTTAGCAATAACAAAACCCAAGAGTCAGTAAAAGAAAGAGAAGTGCCATATAAAGTAACTGCATGAGGCATAGCACTTTCAATACCTGTAGAGATACAATTATAAAAAGTTCTCTTAAGAAATAAAAAAGCAATGGGAGGGATTACTGATATTAATAGTTAGATAACATGCTAAGGATAATCCATCAAAGGACATGGACAAACTACAGTCAGACATATTGAAGGAAGAACCAAGAAAGAGCCTTGCCATGAAAAACCAGTGAGAAGGGAATACAGTAAACAGAAAGAGTAGGTGCTTGATAGTGTCAAATGCTGAAGAGATAAAGAAAAATGATAATGAAATATCTGCTACTCACCAAATCTCCATGTTTCCTAATTGATTCTTTAAATAATTGAGGAGGAACTATTTGGGCATTAACAAAAAATATAGATTAGATTTTTTTTTTTAAATTGAGCAATGCCTTTTAAAAATATTTTATTATTTATTTGTTCATTTTTAGTTTGTTTAGTATTTTGTTTTTCATCAATTACATATAAAACCAATTTTTAACTTTCACTTATAAAGTTTAGAGTTCCAAATTCCCTCCTTTCCTACTCCCCACCTTACTCTGCCCGTTATTGAAAAGGCAAGCAATTCAATATAGGTTTTACATGTATGCAAATGTAAAACATTTCCATATAGCTACATTGTAAAAGAAAACATAGATTAAAAAAAAGTTAAGAAAGTTTAAAAAAGTATGCTTCAAAATGTATTCAGACACTATCAGTTCTTTCCCTGGGAATGGGTAGCATTTTTCATCATAAGTCTTCAGAGTCCACTTGGATCATTATATTGCTGTGGACAATGTCATTCATCTTACTGTATTATTTACTGATCATCTTACTATTATTTTGTACACAGTAAAATTCACTTTGCATCAGTTCATAGAAGTCTTTTCATGATTTTCTGAGAGCATCCTGCTCATCATTTCTTATAACACAATAGTGTTCCAACATAGTCACATACCACAATTTTCAGCAACTCTGTAATTGATGGACAATTTTCGATTCTCTGCCATAAGAAAAGAGCTGCTATATTTTTGTACATATAAGTCCTTTTTGCTTTGCTTGTTTTTTTTTCTCTTGGAATACAGACCTAGTAGTGATATTAGTAATGAAAGGGTATATGTGGTTTTTTAACCTTTTGGACATAGTTCCAAATTGTTCTACAGAATGGCTGATTGAGTTCACAGCTCTACCAATCATCAACCTCTCATATTTTCTTCATCTTCCCCACCATTTATCATTTTTATTTTCTATTGTAATAGCCAAAATAATAGGTATGAGGTATTTTCTCAATATTGCTTTAATTTGTATTTCTCCAATAATAGTGAATTAGAACATTTTTTTCATATGTCTGGAACTAACTTCAATTACTTCATCTGAAAATTGTTCATATCTTTTAATCATTTGTGAATTTGGGGAATAGCCCTTATTTTAATAAATTTGATTCAGTTCTCTATATAAGAAATTAAGCCTTTATCAGAGAAACTTGCTTCAAAAATTTTTTCACAGTTACTATTGTATTCCCTCCATTCTATTCACCCTCCTTATTCTAATCTCTCTCTCCTTTCACCCTGTCCTCCCTCAAAAGTGTTTTGCTTCTGACTACCCTCCTTTCTCTTTCTTCTATCACATTCCCCTTCTCTTATCTCTTCCTGTTTTCCCATATAGTAAGATAGATTTGAATATCTAATTGAGGATGTATACTATTGTCTCTTTGAATTCTGATGAGTAAGTTTCATTCACTCCCCCTCACTTACCTCCTCTTCCCCTTCAATATAAGAGCTTTTCTTGACTCTTTAATGTGACATAATTTACCTCATTCTACTTCTCTCTTTCCCTTTGTCCCAGCACATTCCAGTCTCACACATTATTTTTATATTTATATAATACATATATATTTATATAGTTTACACTTAGGTAGATAGTTAGATATGAACAATGCTTCATATTCAACTCACAGTTATGGCCTCTGTCTATATATACAGCTTCTAACTACCCTAATAATGAGAAAGTTCTTATTCATTACAAGTATCATCTTCCCATGTTGGGAGGTAAATAGTTAACCTTAGTAAGTTCCTAATGGTTTCTCTTTCCTGTTTACCTTTGTATGCTTTTCTTGAGTCTTGCATTTGAAAATTAAATTTTATTTTATATTCAGCTCTGGTCTTTTCATCAAGAATACTTGAAAGTCCTCTATTTCATTGAATATTCATTTTTCCCCTGAAGGATTATACTTAGTTTTGCTGAGTAGGTCAGTCTTGAATATAATCCTATCTCCTTTACCCTCTGGAATACAATCTTATCCTTTAACATAGAAGCTGATACATCTTGTATTATCCTGACTATAGCTCCATGATACTGGAATTTTTTTCTTTTGGACGGCTTGCAATTTTTTCTCCTTGACCTGAGAGCTGTGGAATATGGCTTTAGTATTCCTGAGACTTTTAATTTGGGGATCCTTTTCAGGAAGTAATTGGTAGATTCTTTTAATTTCTATTTTACATTCCAGTTCTAAAAAAAAAGGGTGGGGAATCATTTTTTGGGCAACGGTCATTTGGATATATACAACATCATTTTCAGACTATACACAATAACTTATAGAACTCGAGCAGTGCCTAGTTTTCAGCTAATCATCGCTTGCACTTGCTTTGCAAATAATTTCAAGGGCTATAGGTCAGACACGCCACACTCCTGTTCTAGAATATCAGAGCAGTTTTCATGGTAATTTTTGGCTCTGTTTTTATTCATGGCTTTTAGGGAGTCCAATAATTTTATCTCTCCCAGATCTATTTTCCAGATCAGTTGTTTTTTCCAATGAGATAGTTCCCATTTTCTTCTCTTTTTTTTCCATTTTTTTCATTCTTTTAATTTCATTCCTTTGTTTTTCATAAATTAATTAGCTTCCATTTGGTCAATTCTCATTTTTTAAAAATTATTTTCTCCAGTAAGCTTTTATACATCTTTTTCTATATTCTACTTTTTAAGAAGTTTTTTTCCAGTGAATTTCTATGCCCCTCTTTCCATTTGGCCAGTCCTGCTTTTAAAGGCACTTTTCTCCTCATTGGTTATTTTTTGTATGTACTTTATCATTTGGCTTAGTCTGTTTTATAAAGTAGTTTTTTTCAGTATTTTTTGTGTCTCCTTTTTGAAGCTGCTGGCTTGTTTTTCATGATTTTCTTGCAACCCTATTATTTCTCTTCCCAATTTTTCCTCTCCCTCTCTTATTTGATTTTTAAAATATTTTTAACTCTTCCATAGCTTGAGAGAAATTTATATTTTTCTTGGAGATTTTGGACCTGGAAGTTTTGACTTTATCATCAGAATGTATGTTATCTTCTTCAGAATGTATGTTTTGATCTTCCTTGTGACCATAGTAATTTTCTATAGCCATAATCTTTTTCTGTTGTTTGCTTGTTTTCCCAACTTGTTACTTTTAACTTTTTTTAAAAGTATGATTCTGCTTCCATGGTAAAGGGTGTACTGTCTGAAGCTTCAGGGGTTTTTGTGTGGTTGTTGTCAGGGATACCTTAGGAATCTGTAAGTTTTCAATTCTTCCAAGGTGATGTGAGCCAAGGAGAGGTACATTTATTGCTCTCCTGGCCTGTGCTCTGGTCTATGAGTGAACAGAAGCATTCTTTTTGGTCCTAAAACTGTGGGGAAGGTCACTGGTCCTTTGTGGGTTGCAAGCTCTGGTGTGCTGGTCCTCTTTCTCACTCTGAGAGGGCCATATAGTGACCTACATCTGAATATGGGCAAAGCTTCAGTGCTAGCAAAGAGACTCCTGTAACCTCTTTCTAACTAGTTGTGTGATTACCATTTGTATTCTGAGAGGTGCTGTGGGCTGATTCAGTGGCTCTTAAGACTGGCTCCTGGTTTGCAGGGGCAAGAGGCTGTGCTGGCACAGCTTGAACTATACTGTGTTCTTCTCTCACCCAAGTGTGAAAAAACCTTTTAAATAGTCTTTGGCTTCTATGTACCAAAAGGTCTGGAAACCACCACTGCTGTCACTGATTCAGTCACCCTGAGTCTTTCTTGTTTCCTAGTGTGCTGGGGTCTTGTCTGCCCTGTGCTGGACAGGGATCCACTCTCCCCCTAGTATAATAGACCCTTCCTGCCAAACTTTTAAATTATCTTGGACTGGGTAATTTTTTTATTCCATGTTTTTGTGATTCTGCTGTTCTATAATTTGTTTAGAATCATTATTTAAAGGTATTTGGAGGAGTTTGGGAGAGTGTTCAAGTCTTTTTCTTTGTTATACAATCTTGGCTCCACCATACTTACTAATTACATATAAGAAAAAAAATTAACACTGATTTTAAGCAATACCTTTTAAAAAGAAATCCCCCAAATTTACACAGTAACTTTTGAAGTGTTTTTCAAAGAAAAGTATAAACTAAATGTAAAAAAGAGTAGATATAATCGGGGCCACTGATTTCTGAATACTTTGTGAAGTCTGTTATCGAGTCATTGTAATAAGAAAAGAAAATAGATACAACTTTCTTCTTTTTCCACTATCATAATAGTAGCAGTTGATACTGGTTAGAAGATGAAGCATTACAGACATCTGGTTCCAATATAAATACTGAATAGAGAAAAATAAACATGTGCAATTTTTAAAAAATACCCTGTATGTGAATGGTGTAAATTTTAATCCAAATAAGGTTAAGAGTTTCCCTTTATGATGCTGCAGCCTAGAGAAAAATGTAGCTAGGCTGGTAAATGTGTAACAGCTGGCAAGCATCCTTTGCCAAATCTCATTTTAGATTACTTAGGTCTGTAAAACACTGACCTGATTCTCCAAAGAACAGTCAGATGGGAATTTAGGGGTTCCAGTTTTTCCCCCTAGAGCTTGTTAAGTTGGTAAATACCAGTGGAAGTGGAAATAAAAACAATTTAAAGTAGCTTTAGCTCTAAAATTATAAGTGCAAGTCAGAAATTTGCTCTAAAAACAGTTTTTGCTGCTCATATCAGTAGAGCTAAGTTCTAATGCAGAAATGCTTCTAATTAGCTGTGTAACGTTAGGCAGATCTTAGAGACCTTGTCCTTTCTTTTTATCTTCTTGATGTCTCAATCTCCCCATCAGTAAAATAATGAAACGGGCTCACGTTGACTACTATGACATTCAATGATTTTAAGACATTCCATTGAAATAAATAGAATACTGGCTTATTTTAATAGGAAAACTCAAAAACTAATAAAAAACAATCCCTATTTTTTCTTTTGCTGTCTGAAAATATCTATTTATAAGTATCCTTGGGATTGGGCAGTATTTTAGAAGGGTTAGTCACAGATTTAGAAAGCCAATAAAGTATTATTATCCCTTAGGAGTGGGTAGGGGGGATAACATACAACACAATTTTTCCTGTAATAGAATACAGAAAGAAAAAAAAAACTTGTTTTTTCTTCATTATTTAAATTTTTATTTTCTCCCCCACACACTATTTACTTTTTTTAACCTCAGCGAACACTCCTTTCTCCTAAGAACTGCAAAGTCACAAATGACTGAATCAGATGACTCTGAATCTGTTCAACCAGGCCCTAAAAGAAAAGTGAGAACATGGAAGTTATTTTAATTATCAAGATTCCACATAAAAAAATTGTCCATCATCCCTACACCCTTGGAAGGAGGTTAACAATACTAGAAATCAATCAATTAATGAACAAACATTTATAGAGATAAGCAATAGTAAGGTTGTAACAATTAACCTAATTTACCCATAATCCACATTCATTAAGCTGGAGAACAATGATGTTCTAGAAGCTACACATGTGATATATTTAGTGCTTGGAATACTCTGCTCTGACACATTGGGTTACACTCTATCTATTCCTCTATTAAAATTTTCATAACTTTTACGTCATGTTGATTTTTTTATACTTTTCATCTTTTGGGAAACTTCCAATTTTACTCTGCTTATTTTCTCCTAATTGAGAACCTCATATTATGTGAATGTAACCATAAAGAAATAAAAAAGTCCGGAAATCAATTCTATTATTCTGTTGTCTGTCTGCTTGAGAGACCATGGGTTTAAGCTTCCTTCTGTTATTTTTCCATCATTCCCACAGGGAAAGAAGGTTACAATCTTTAATAGGACCATAGCTTTAAAGCAGGGTGGTAACTCATGGCACTTATGTCTGCTTGTCATAATAAAATAAGATGATAGATAAATTATAATATCATAATATTTGAGATCACAAAATTCAACTCCATTTTATACATGATGAAAACACTGGTAGAGGTGGGATTGAAATTCAGTTCAAATGACTCCAAATCCATCATTCCACTTCTTAATCACCCATTCTTCATTCTACCGCCACCTATCCATCCAAAAGCTTTGCATGATTATCACTTATATATATTAAATGTTTTAATAATTTCATTTGTTTACAGGCTTTTTGATAAATGTTACTATATTTCCCCTGAATATTGTCCTGCTTTTCCAATTAAATTGTAAGTTCCGTAAGGACAGAGACTATATTTTCCATTTCTACAGTATTGTCCCACTGTATTAATATAATACTTTGTATATAATATATTCTCAATAAATGATCATAGATTAATATCATCTCTGAATGATGTTTCTATGTTGTAAGGTGTTTTGTTTTCTGATGGTCTTAGTAATGTCATCCATAGGTTATATGAGTGTTATAAAGCTTGAGGAATCAGACTGATGGGCAATGACTCAAAGAGGCATTTGATATGGTAATCAGGAGGTGCTAAAATACTAACAGGATTTAAGGATTTCAAAAGATGAAATTTACTTCAGGAGTCATATAGTCTTAATTCCAACTTAAATCAGAAATTATAATTTCTAGTAATGGTCATTTGCTAACTTTTAAGTAGTACTCATGTTTATTGTCTTACAGTTACATGCATGTATATTTTTTCCTTTGGGCCACTTGTTGCCCTCTAGTCACTTCTTTTATGTTTGCCCAAGACTTTTCATTTTAAGCAGTTAGTGCATTTGAATTAAAATGTTTGAGAAGGGGAGGAGGCAAAGAGGAGGAAAATATGACTAAAGATCTGATCTACCTAGGTTTTAGTATGGCATTTGGTGCTTATCTCCTAGGATCTTAATTGAAGTGTTCAAGCTGACTTGGAACTCACTAGGGTTTTGTGAATTGAACACCGAGGGAGGCAAAACAAACTTCATTGTCCCGAATTGTGGGAAGGAAGGCATCTCTGGAATGACCCAAAGGTCCAAAAGGTTCAGGTACATGTAAAACCTTTAATACATAACTGAATGAAAAAAGTTAGTAGAAAACCAAGGCAGAAAAAATGCAATGAAGTTTCTGTTCACTAGTTTCATAACATTTAGCTCTCTAATCAAATACCAGAATAGTTTCCCTAGGTTGTCAGAAAGACATTTGTATTTTGACATACTTGGAAGAAATATGCCAAAGTACCCCATAGAGTATAGTTTTACATTAAAGTGAAGGGTTGTTAGTTTTTATAAGTTAATTTTTCAACATCAGAGCATAATGGAAAAAAGCTCTGGATTTAGGGTCAGAAGAAATGGGCTTGCTCTCCATTTTAAAGTTCTATGACTTTAAAATCATAAATATTCTATCCTTAAATTAATGTACAGGGCAGCTAAGTGGCGCAGTGCCTAGAGCACCAGCCCTGAAGTCAGGAGGACATGAGTTCAAATGTGATCTCAGACACTTAACACTGCCCAGCCTTGTGAACCTGGGCAAGTCACTTAACCCCAATTACCTCAGCAAAAAAACAAACAAATACATAAATAAACTGACTTGTGATTTTGGGGCATTCAATTCAACTCAAAACCCTTACTATGTTCTAGACCCTGGGGAAGTAAAGTACATTCTTCTCCTCTGGGAGTTTACACCTACTGTGTACTTGTTTCATTTATGTGTATTAAGGTAGTCCCACTAGAGTATTTTCACAGTAAACTTTCACACAACTAGAAAAAAAAAGGAATAATTAAAAATACAAAATTTCATTTTTCTAAGTCTCAGTTTCTTCCCCTGTAATATTGTGTATAGGTGTGAGTAGAAGGGAGCTAGACCAGTGATTTCTAAGTCCTTTATAAATCTAAGATTCTGAATTTAGGCAACCTCTTTGGGACTTTTCTAACTCCATGACTCTATGGTGTGTATATTAAGAATAATAATTTTGGGGCAGCTAGGTGGCTCAGTGAATAGAGCACCAGCCCTGAAGTCAATAAGACCTGAGTTCAAATGTGACCCCAGTACTTAATACTTCTTAGCTGTGTGACATTGGGCAAGTCACTTCTCCCCAATTGCCTCAGCAAAAAAAAAAAGAGAGAGAGAGATAGAAAGAGAATAATATAAATATAATATATATTCATATAAATTAATAAAATTAATAAATAATTTAATTAATTAAAATTAATATTAATTAATAAAAATAAATATAAATCTTTTTTAAAAATTAAAGCCTAAAATAAAAATATCATAAATGCTATATAAATCATGAAACCTCATAAATAAAAAGTTTTCTTAAAAAGTAAAAATGTATATAAATATACTATAGAAATTTTATTTCTAAAGAATAAAAATTTTAGGTAGGTAGAATACGAAATTAAGCTAGAAACAATAGTAAGGTACTGTTGTTCTTAAAGGTCAAAACTAGTCTAATGTAGATAGTCCTGTACATTCCACTTGAATTTGTACATATCTATGCAAAGAGTTCTCATATTACAAGGAATTTTTAAAAATCTATGAATAAAACAGATTATTCAGTTTTCTCTGCCTTCATATTGACTTATTATTATATAATCTTTGCCAATTATTGCGACTGCCTGCCATATATATATATTAGAAATTTTCTGAATGGCTGCAGAGCATAAGCCTGATTTCTTTATTTTACTTAATAGTATTAAGAACATGCAAAGACTTGGATGACTTGATTTTTTGATTAGTTAAGAGATGACATCTGTTGTTCTTAAAGTTTATTCAAAACTGAAAGAATAACAGAGAGAGGATTAAGAAACTCTGATTACAGGAAAGCCCTATAGAATAGAATAGATTTAAGTTCTACTAATAGAAAAACCAAAGCTTGAAGAAGGTGGGGGAGGAAACAGGATAAGGATGAAGGTGTCAATCATATTCACTGTTACACATCTCCCTGCATTTTAGTTTATTTTCACGCCTGTTGAAGAGCTAACAGGAAGCTATTTTCTGACATCCCTAGAAATCTGTAATACCAGGAAAGGATCCAGAAGGGTTAAATTCTCTCTATTTTTATATATCTTTGTTCTTGCTACTGGTATTTGATTGTCAATGTAAATTGAATGTAATTCCTGGAGAGAATATTAATGCACCATTTTAAATAAAGCTTATTTTTATTTAAAAGTTATTATGATATTACTTAAGTTTCATATAGGTCGAATTAGGATTGGATATAAGGTTAGGCCATCTTATATTGCATTTGAGGAAGTCTTTCAAGTGATTAATGGTATTTTATTTTACAAATGTATATAAAAATAGTTTTCAACATTCATTTTTGTAAGACTTGGTGTTTCAGATTTTTCTCCCTCCCATCCTTATTTCCCTTATCCACGAGACAGTAAATTATCTTATATAAGGTAAATATGTGGGTTCCTTTTAAACTTAATTTTCATATTTGTCATATTGTGCAAGAAAAATCAGACCAAAATGGGGAGGGGGAAACCACAAAAAAAAAAATGTTGAAAATACTAAGCATCAATCAATATTCAGTCTCTGGATAAGGATAGCATTTCCCATCCCAAGTCTATTGGAATTGTCTTGAATCACCACATTGTTGAGAAGAGCCAAGTCTATCACCATTGAACATCACATAATCTTGTTGTTACTATGTTCAATGTTATCTTGGATCTGCTTATTTAACTCACCACCAGTTCCCGCAAGTATTTCCAGGTTTTTTCTGAAATCAGCCTGCTTGTCATTTCCTATAGAAAAAATAATATTCCATTACACTTATATTCCAGAACTTATTCAGCCCTAACTTATGGGCTTCCACTCAATTTCCAGTTCTTTGACACTTTGTAATGGGCTGCCTCAAGCATTTTTGCGCATGTGGGTCCTTTCCCCTCTTTTATGATTTTTTTTGAGATACAGATCCAGTAACAAACACTGCTATATCATAGGGTATGCACAGTTTGACAGCCCTTTGGGCGTAGTTCCAAATTGCTCTCCAGAATTGTTGATCTATTCACAGTTCCACCAACAATGCATAAGTGTCCCAGTTTTCCCACATCCCCTCCAACATTCATCATTATCTTTTCCTGTCATTTTAGCCAATCTGAGAAGTGTGAAGTGGTACTAAGAAGGTCTTTTTTTTCAAATCCATCCATACATTGTCCTCATTGGTCTCCCTTATAAAGTAGTTACACACCAGGAATCCTAAGGATAGCATCAACCAACAAATCAATCAACAATCATCTATTAAATGCTTCCTATGTGCTAGATTCTGGGGAAACAAATACAACATTGAGACATCTCTTGATCTTAATGAGCTTATACTCTAAAATTTTTCATGAGAATGAGGGTATATGTTTCATCACATTAGTGAAGACAAATCTTTTCTTCCTTAGAATCATTAATTTGGAGATGGAAGATGCTGCTGAGCTTATTTGAATATTTCCCTCTTGTATTATAGTTGAAAAGAGTACAGCTCAGAGAGATTCGTGACATCTCATATTTTTTAAGTGCCAAGTCAAAAAAAACAAGATTTGAACTCAAGTTCTTTTATACTCAGTCTTCCTTATACTTTCTCTCCCCACATTTGCCTATGGTTGTGGGATATTTAAAACTCAGGTCTTGAATTGATAAACTGAATGTCCAGTAGAGATCTTAAATTCAACACATCCAAAATTGAACTCAATATCTTTCCTCCTAAACTTCCCTACCTTTCCTACCTTCTCAATTACTGTACAGGGCAATAAATGGGAGTAATTTGGGAGCAGATCATGCTCCCATATCCTCAGACTTACAACCTAAGAGGCATTGTGGATTCCTCACTCTTTCCTCATATCCATCTGTTACTAAGGCATGTTCATCTCACCTTTACAGTACTTCTTAATTAAGCCTCCTTCTCTCTACTGCCATTGCCACACCCCTAGTGTGGTCCTCATCATCTTATACTGTGATTAATGCAATAACTTGTTGGGGGTTCTGAATTTCTGAAGTCTCTTCTCACTCCAATCCATTTTCTATTCAGGCACTAAAATAGTTTTTCTAAAGCTAAGGTCTAATCATACTCAGTAAATTCTATTGGCTTCCTATTGCCCCCAGGATTAAGTACAAATATGCTGTTTGGCATTTAAAGCCCCTCATGATTTAGTCCTCTTCTACCTTTCTAGTATTCTGGCCCTTCACTCCCCATCATGTGCTCTTTGATCCAATGACACTGATCTCCTGGTTGTTCTATGGAGAAGACTCTGGGCATTTTTTCTGACTGTCCCTCAAGCCTGGAATGCTATTGCTTCTCAGCTCTGCTTATTCATTTTCTCGGCTTCGTTTAAGGCCCAAGTAAAATTCCTCTTAATTCTGGTGCCTTTCCTCCATTAGATTGTAGGTCTCTTAAAGGCAAGGATTGTCTTTTGCCCCTTTTTTCATTCCCAGCATTTATCACAGTAAAGAATTTAATAAATGTTTATTGATTGGTGTTCTCCTGGGAATATATAACTCTGAGAATTGATGCAGAAGGGTAAATGTGGCTGTTCAAACAACATTTGATAAGGGTTATTGTGCCTCCCAGAATAGTATTATATGTAAAATCATAGGTCTGCAGTATACATTTGAAAAACAACATCAATAAAACTGTCAGACTCAGAGATTTCTTCTTAGGTCCACTTAAAACTATGAGAGAACAAACTGTCTGGACATCCAAATCTCTGAAGCTTTTCAAGATTTATAGAAAACACAGCTTACATATTCACTATTGAAATAACCTTTGGTAATATGCAACCCTCAATCATAATTTCTTTGTCTCTCCAAATTGGATCATTCAGTCAGATGAAATTATATGATTAGATCATTCTGAAAGCAGAGTAATTGAAATAGTGTACAAGAGCTATTTGCCAGAGCCTCAGAGTCTGAGGACTAAGAGATATATTCATGCAGGGTATTTATAGGTAACAGGATGCGGTTCTCTGAAGCTTCTTTTATAAATCTACCTGGCATATGAGAAACATCAAAAGCTAGTAAGTCTTCAATAGGATATAAGTTAGAGACTATTTCTTGTCCTAATAATAAGAAAGACCTGGATTACCAGGTCTCTGACATATATGTGACCATAAGTTCGTTATTTAATCTCTCATTGCTCTAGACAATTATTTAAAATGTAGGATTCACAGGAAGGTCCAGCCCCTATTAATATAAAAAGTGTTTTCAACAATAATCCCCTTTATCAGTAAAATTACAAGTTTTTCCTTCCATTGTACACCCAGAGTCTGACAGACTGCCTGTCAGATAGTAATCAGTTAGTCAATTAGAATTTTTTACATCTTTTTTATTTTTCAAAATACATGCAAAGATAGTTTTCAATATTCACTCTTGCAAAACCTTGAGTTCCATGTTTTTCTTCCTCCCTTCCCTCCTCCCCTCTTTCTTAGACAACAATTCAATATATATTAAACATGTACAATTCTTTCAAATATATTTCCACATTTATCATGCTGCACAAGAAAAATCAGATTAAAAAGGAAAAAAATAATGATAGGGGAAAAATAAGCAAGCAAACAATAACAACAACAGCAACAACAACAAAGATGAAAATTCTATGTTGTGGCCAACATTTAGTCCCCTTAGTCCTCTCTCTGGATGCAGGTAACACTCTCCATCACAAATCTATAAGAATTTACCTGAATAACCTCATTGTTAAAAAGAGCCAAATCCATCACAGTTGATCATCCATCACATTATCTTGTTGCTGTGTACAATGTTCTTTTGTTTCTACTCGCTTAACTTAGCAATATCAATTGGAATTTTGAAATTAGCCTATTTATTATTTCTTATAGAGCAATAATATTACATTACATGCATATACCATATAACTTATTCAGCCATTATCCAGCTGATGGGCATCCATTGTTTCCAGTTTTTTTGCCACCACCAAAAGAGCTGCTTCAAACCTTTTTGCTCATGTGGGTCCTTTTCCCTGCTTTATAATCTCTTTGGGATATCGAATTGGGGATAGTCTTAAAAGGAACACCTAAGAGTAGGAAGACTAGAAAAGGATTCTTACAAAAAGGACTTTATCTGAAATTTGAAGGAAGCCAGGGGGCAGAGGAGAGGATGAAAACTATTACAGACACCAAGGAAGTCAGGGAAAGTGCTTGGAGTACAGAGATGAATTGCCATATATGAAGAAGAGCAATAAAGCTAGTACCACTAGACTTCAGAATACATGGAATAGTTAAATAAAAAAAAACCAGAAAGATAGAAAGGAAACAGATTATGAAATTATTTAAAAGCCAAATTAGGGATTTCATATTTTATCCCAGAGGTTAAGCGGACCTCTAGAGTTTACTGAATAGGGAGGTGATCTGGTCAGATAGCATTTGAGGAAGATTGGAGATGGAGATGGAGATGGATTGTTGTGCAGGCTATTGCAACAGTCCAAATGTGAGGTGATGAAAGCCTACATCAGATGCAAGAAGTATCAGGGGAGGCAAGGGTGAGTACTCCAGAGATTCTAGAATGGTTGGACTACTTTAATATGGAGAAGAGAAAATGAGTTGTCAAGCTCATTGAATCCCATTAATGGCTTGTAGTCTAAGATTAGACCCACAATATGCTGAGATGACACAAAATAAGTCTACAGAGAAGTAATTCCAAAAGCATTTGTACACATTTTGCCATTTGATTGTCAGTCTCTAGTGCCTTAAAAACATTTGCAATGTTATATGGTAGAAAACTAAGTTTAGAATGAAAATCCTTTACCAACTACCCTGGCTGACCAAGAGGACTGAGTTAAATGTTTTCACTAAATTAGATACATGGCCAAATATTATTTTCATTGAAAATTTCAGATACCAACCAACCCTGAAGTTTTTGAGGTGTTTCAAAGTACTAATTAGGTTCACAAATGATGACCCAAGATAAAAGTCTTCTTGTACTGGTAACTTTTCTGGTAATCTATATTGTTAGATTGGGTAATATTCCTCATAGTAGACGCCCTTTGTTTGGTACATTAGTACTAAATCTTTCTCTTGTATCTAATTAGAAGTCAATTTTTATATCCCTTTGATACACCCTATCTGTCCTCTAGCTAACTGGAAATATTCTTAGCATTAATAACATGATGCTTTTGATCTATTATTGACATTTGTCTGTCTAGGAATGCTATTAACTCATATTACCAACAGTAGCTAGTCAATTTTTCTCAGCCAAATTGCAAGAAAAAGCTGGCTATGCTTGTTGCCTCAACTTCCTTCCTTCTCACTCACTCCTCAGTCTTTACCATCTGACTTCCAATTTCATTATTCAATTGAAAATTATTTCCTCCAAAATTACCAAAAGCCAAAGCAGAATAGGAGAGAATCTAACCTGAGTTAGGAAAATAGGATTGTTCTTTAATGCTTGCTATATCTTTTCAGTAAATAGCACTTGGTAACAGCTAAATACATGTCAATTAAGATTTATTAATGCCTAATATTTGTCAGTAATCTGCAGAGTAACCAAATCTCTCATCTAACACAGTGTCTTATACACATTGGGTGCTTAATAAAGTTTTGTTGAATCAGCTCATTGTTTTCCTCATTTTCAGTTAAGGTAACTAGCTGAAAGAGATTAAGCCACTTGCCTATGGTCACAAAACTAGTAATCTTCTGATGTGAGATTTGAATATGGATTTCCTAACAAGACCACCATTCTGTTAACTATACAGTAATACACAGCCAACAAGCATTTCACTATCAAAATGTTCAAAGGTCATAAAGAAAAACTAAACAAATGATGTTTTGTTCCTGAATGATTTAATCAGAAGACACAAGAGAAAAATAATGGAAGTTCAGGGAAGCTTTTCTTACCTTCACAGAAAATGTTACCCTTTATTAATAGCTAATCATTCCAAACATTTCACGTACATAGCATATCATTCATTAAACTGAAATATAAATTTTTGACACATGCATATATATATATATATATATATATATATATATATATATATATATATATTCTCTAATTTAGCACATTTCAAGGATGGTAAAAAAAAGATATAACTAAAAATATGAGTATCTTATTGTAATATGATGAGATTTCAGTCCTTTATAATGACATTTGACATACATTATGAAAAAGACAATTGTTCATGTATCTTCTAGTACTAATAGTTCATCAAAGTCATTGGGTCAGAGCCTTAGAAGTGAGGACCAGCTGAGTTATTGGCTCATAGTTGAAAAATCAAGGCATCTGAAAAGCTCATTTTTCATGAATAATACTTTAAGAAGGTCATCATGATAAATATAAAATGGAAGACTATCTTCAAAATATCATTACTAGAAGGAAAATAATAACACTTTAATTGGGAAAATAATATTTTATGTTCCACTTATTTTAAAAAGAAAAAAACTATGAACATGAATCATGAGCCTGAAGCTTGTTCTTTGGCTCAAAGTTTAGTGTGAACTTGTTTGAGATATATTTTTACATGTGTCATAATCATAGTTCTAAGGGCCTGCTAGATGATTTCCTCCAGAGAATTCCCACACTCATTCTCTCCACCCCCATTTATACAACATGTCTCTGATGAAGTAGACACTCTAATTTCTTCATTGAATGATGCAGAATGAACCTCATTCCAGTAAAAAGATGATCATAAGCAATCTGGGAAAGAGGAGGAATTGATTCATGCTCCAAATTGATATTGTGCTCCAAATCATATCTGAATACTTGGGGAACAATAATCCTGCTCTACTTTTTCACTGATTTGCCAGTGTCAAAATGTTTTTACTTAACATAATCACATTTCTCTTGGTCCAAGAGATAGAAAATAATTTCTTTTATGTTTCTTTTTAAAAATAATTATTCAATTACATATAGAAACAACTTTTAATATTTTTTTAATTTTGAGTTCTAAATTTTTCCTCATCCTTCCTTCCCTTCCTTTCTCATTGAGAAACCAAGTAAATTGACACAGACTCTCCATGTGCAATCATGCCAATCATATTTCCATATTAGCCATATTGTGTAGAAAACACAGACCAAAAGAACCCAAAAGCAAAAGATGTATGCTTTGACCTGTATTCAGACTGTAGTAGTGATTTCTCTGGAGGTAGATAGCATTTTTCATTTTAAGTCCTTTGGAACTATTTTGGATCATTGGATTGATAAGATGAGCTAAATCATTCACAATTGCTCATCATATGCTAAATGAAATGAGCAGAACCAGGAGATCATTGTACATGGCAACAGCAAGATTATTTGATGGTCAATTCTGATGGATGTGGCTCTTTTCAATAATGAGATAATGGGGGATCACAGCACAGCATTTTCACTTTTTTGTTGCTGTTGGCTTGCATTTTGTTTTCTCTTATTTTTTCCTTTCTGTTTTGACTTTTCTTGTGTAGCAATATAATTGATAAATTTATATACAAATATTGGATTTAACATATATTTTACCATGTTTAACATATAGTGGGTTACTTGCCATCTAGGAGAGGAGTCAGGGGGAAGAGGGCAGAAAATTGGAACATAAGATTTTGCAAGGATTAATGTTGAAAAATTATCCATGTGGGGCAAGTAGGTGGTGCAGTGGATAGAGCACCAGCCTTGAATTCAGGAGGACTGGAGTTCAAATCTGGTTTCAGACACTTAACATTTCCTAGCTGTGTGACCCTGGGCAAGTCACTTAACCCCAGCCTCAGGAAAAAAAATTATCCATGCATATGTTTTAAAAATAAAAAGCTTTTAAAAAATTGCTCATCATACTATATTGTTGTCACTGTGTACTTTGTTCTCCTGTTTATACTCACTTCATTCTGTACCAGTTCACCTAGTTTCCCAGGATTTTTTCTGAAAACATCCTGTTCATCATCTGTTACAACAAAGCTTTTTAAACTATCAGTCATGACTCTAGTGAGGTCACATAACTGAATATGGGGTCATATAATTATGATTTGTTATCAGCAAATATTTTATTTGCATGCCTATTTTATATACTTATAAGCCTGAGTTCATATAAAAAATTTCTTAGGTGAAAAGGATCATAAGTAGAAAAAATCCTGAACTATAGCATAATAATAAATTTATCATATACTACAATATTTCAGCCATTTTCTAATTGATGGACATCTCCTCAATTTTCAATTCTTTGCCACCACAAAAAGAGCTGCTTTAAATATTTTTGTACATTATCTTTTGGGAATACAGACCTAGTAGTGATATTGCTCAGTGAAAAGGAAAACATAGTTTTATCATTTTGAGCTTAGGTTCAAATTGCTCTCCAGAATTGTTGAATCATTTAACAATTCCATCAATAATGCATTTGTGTCCTATTTTGCCCACAAATCCTCCAACATTTGTCATTTTCCTTTTGTCATATTAGCCAAAATTATATGTGTTGGATAGTATCACAGAGTAGTTATTTTCATTTCTCTCATCAGTGATTTAGAGAATTTTTCATGATTGTGAATATTTTTTATGTCTTAGTCAGAAAACTACTTGTTCATTTATATTCTTTGACTATAGAATAATTGAAAAATTACTTGTATTCTTTGAAATACTCAGTGTGAAACACTCAGTTTCCACATATTTGAGAAACGATGTCTTTATCAGAGAAACTTCCTGTAATTTTTTTCATTTATGATTTCTGTATATTTCCCTAAATTTTGTTTTCTGTTATATTTCCTTCTATCTCTCTCTCCCCTTTAACCCTTGCTTCCAAAATGTTTTGCTTCCAACCACCACCTCCCCTAATTTGCTCTCCCTTCTATCAGTTCCTTTGCTTCTCTTGTCCCCTTTTACTCCCATTTTCCTATAAGATAGTTTTCTGTGCCCTAAAGTGTATATTTGTCTCATGACAGTGACTCAAATGAATTTCCCAACATCACAATAGGCAAAAACAAACTTTCTTAGTAACACAAAATAAAGTAGCAGATGTTTTTATGTCTCAAGGAAAGGGATCTATAAAATTCACAATAGTCGTCTACTGGTAGTCGTCTCCTGTATATTTCCAGTGGAAAGCTCTTCAATCCCATTGATTTGTGCAAAAGAAAATATACATTTTGGCAAACATAAGAAGAGAGTTCAGTGTGGAGGGAAAATAATAGTTGATAATACATGAAAAAGGTGAATCAATCAGTAAACAGACACTTTTAGAACCTACTACATGCCAGGCTAGGTGCTACATTATGAATAGACAAAACAAAAAATAAAAGACAAATCTAAGAGAAAACCTCCACATAAGTCCAACTCCTAAGCAGATAAACCAATAGTGAAACTTATAAAGAAAAAAGAAAAAGTAAATAAGTATTTCAGAAAAGAGTACAACACAATAAATAAATATTGCACTTTAAAGGAGAGTGAATTAACTCTTTACCAATTCAAAAGAAAATAAGACAATAATTTCTGTCAATTCCTTGAAAATACTACAGCACAATATAAAGAAAATGCAGAATTGTTTAAAAGAGAGAGAAAACTTTTGGAAAAAATTAGTCACTAATGCCTCGTATAGACTACTGAGTTTCCAATCTGCCACAGAATTTTCAGTCATTGATAAAATTGAACTTAGTTGATACATAAGCCAGGGATACTCAAAAAAGAAAATGATAGACTAATATCTCTAAAGAATATTGATGCAAAAAATTTGAACAAACATTGGTAAAGAAACTAAAATTTACCTATCAAAAAATAACACATTATGGCAAAGTTAGATTTATATAAGAATATACAGTTGGCTTAATATATTAGGAAATTATTAGAAAAGTATTAGGAAAACTTATAAATGTATTAAGATTAACAACATCAGCTAGCATTTGTATAGCTCTTTAACATTTGTAAAGTTTTTTTCTTGTTAAAAAAATATGACAACAAATACCAGTTCAAGAAAGCATACATATTAGTAGAAAAAATTATATTTGTGAATGTCCATCTTTTATTTCTTTGTAAATTATTCTTTTGTTCTCTGCTATGTACCTTTTTACTTTATTCTTTTTTCCCTCTTTCATCCTTCCATCACTCCTAAGCAGTTTATAGTTAAGAAAGGATATATTTGTGTATACATATATAGATATATACATACATACATACACACTTTTTTTTCCCTTCTAACTCTTTTTTTTTTTTTTTTTTTTTTTTTTGCTAAGGTAATTGGGGTTAAGTGGCTTGTCCAGCCTCATGCATCCAGGAAGTGTTAAGTATTTGAGGTAAGATTCGAACTCAGGTCCTCCTGACTTCAGGAGTGGTCTATACATACTTATATACCCCTATATATACACACACAAATATCTTTCCTATTCCCGCTATGACTCTTTGATTTAATTCTAATCCTAATTTGCCTTGCTTGTTACTTCATCTCTCCCCCACTATGGATCCCTCCTTTATCTTCTTCCCTCACCCTTTGCTTCCCTGTCTGCCCATCCTTCTCCCCTTATTTTTTTATAAATCTTAGAGGGTGCTATACCCTTCATTGTGTATGTGTGTGTGTATGTGTGTGTGTATGTGTGTGTGTATGTGTGTGTTATATAGTTGTCTATATAACCCATTTCTGGTGTAAGTTTTCAGAACTATGAGCTCTTTTCCCCCCTCTAATGCCTCTTTGTTTATTCTTCCTCTGTACTTCATTTATATGACGTCATTTCTATTTTTACTTTAACTCTGTCCCAGTCGTTCTGTTTGAGCTGTCCTATTGTTCATGTCAATCTTAAACATACGCTATACATTTCCCATGTAAAAAAAAAACATAAACAATTTGTCCATATTGTGTTCCTTGAGACTGATCTGTCATATTGGCTTTTATATGTTAAATTTTCTATTATATTTGGTTGATAGAGAGTACTGAAAATCTGCAAGTTCATTGAATGTCCTTTTTTCTCATTCAAAATGATAGATAATTTTGCTGGGTATGATATTTTGTGCATCACCCTTAGTACTTTTGATTGTCAGTAGATATGATTCCAGGACTTGTGATCTTTCATTGTGGCTGCTGATAGATCCTGTACAATTCTAATTGTAGCTCCAGTGTATTTTAATTATTTTTTTCTTGTTTCTTGCAAAATTTTATATGTGATCTGTGAGTTTTGAAATTTGTTAATATAAGGGGCAGCTAGGTGGCACAGAGCACCAGCCCTGAATTCAGGAGGACCCGAGTTCAAATCTGGTCTCACACACTTAACACTTCTTAGCGGTGTGACCCTGGGCAAGTCACTTAACCCCAGCCTCAAAAAAAAAAAAAATTGGCAATAGTGTTCCTACATGTTTTCCACAAAGGATTTCATTGAGGTGGTGATTTGTGGATTTTTTTCTATTTCTACTTTCCCTTCATGTTCTATCACTCCAGCACAATTTTCTTGGATTATTTCTTGCATTATTGTTTCAAAGTCCTTTGGTGTGTGTATGGGAAGACTGATGGAACTTTGGCTGATTAGGAATGCCTGACCCAGATGTACTGCAGAAATTTAGCCCTAGGTGAGAAGGAACCAGTATAACCAGTGAGTGCAGAAGTATGGGGCAGGGGTAATGCTGGCTGCTGGCACTTGCTGGAGGAGGGAGTTTTTGGTTTCGGGTTCCTAGTCAGAGGAAAGAGCTGAAGTAAAGCCATAGTCACCATCCCGCCCATCTCAGGTATTTATATTAATATCTCTTTTTAAAAAAAAATGAACAAAGAAGAAAGACCCCCACCATGGAAACATATACTATGGAAACAGGGAAGACTGGAGTTCATCTTCAGAGGAAGATACTGAATTTTAAAAAGCTTCTGTCCCAAATAGTAATATTAAAAGACTCCATGCCCAAAGAGAATTTATATAAAAACTCAAAAAAATTTTAAATCAAATGAGAAATGTGGAGAAATAACTAAAATTAAAATAAAAACCATCCAAAAATGCCAGGAAGATTATGGGGGGAAAAAAAGTTAACCAACTAGAAGAGATGCAGTCTCAAAGTCAAAAATAACTCTTTGAAAATTAGAATTGGGCAAGAGGAAGTCTATGAACTCATGAGAAACCAAGAAATAACAAAACAGATTACAAAGAAGGAAAAAATAGAACAGAATGTGCAACAAGAAAAACAATAGAACTGGAAAAGAGATCAAGAAGAGAAAAGATAAGAATAATTGGACTGCCTGAAAATTGTAAAGTCATTGCAAATATTATCTTTAATTTCATAATAACCCTGGGGAATAGACATTATAATTATGCCTATTTTATAAATGAGGAAACTGAGGCAAAGAAAAGTTAAGAACTTGCCCAGAGTCACAAAGATAATATGTAAATGAGCCTGAATTTCAATAATTCTAAATCAATTGTAGATTTCATGTTCTATCTACCATCCCATCTAACTGCTCAAAATCAACAAAAATTATATATCAATAGACACAAAAAAGCATTTAACAAAATATTACATGTATTTCTATTAAAACACACATACACTCAAGAATGTAAGAATAAGTTCACGTTTGGAAAATGATAAATAGTATCTGTCATTATAAGTTCAAAGGGATGAGCTATAATCTTTCCCAATAAAATGAGTGGCAAAACAAGAATATCTGTTGTTACCATTTTTTATATAATTTTGGAAATTTTGAATCTAATGATAAGGTAAGGAGAAGAAACTGAGAGAATAAGCATAGTTTAAAAAAAAGTCATATCACTTTTTTTCAGATGGCATGGTAGTATACTTAAGGCACCCTAGTGTGACCTAAAATTAATTGAAAGGAATCAATAATTTTAGTAATGTTGCAGCATATAAAATAAATCACAAATTATCAACATACAATAAAGTTCAGCAGGAAGAGATAGAAAGAGAATTCCATATCATATATGTACAAATTTATAAAATACTTGGGAGTCTATTTATCAAAACACATGTAGGAATGATATCATCACCACTGTTGACAGAAATAAAGACAAATAAGAGAGGCATAAATTGTTTGTTCATAGGCCAGATTAGCTAATATAATAAAAACTACAACACTACTTAAATTTATGTACTTATCCAATTCAATACTAATTAAATGATCAAGGAGTTACTTTATAGAAGCATAAAAATAATAAAATTCATGTGGAGGCCAAAACACCCTTCAAGAATCTCAAGGGGGGGAAAGGGGGAACAAAGTATGCTTAGTAGTAACATCCCAAACTATACTACAGAGCAGTCATTCTCAAAATAATTTGATATAAACAATTTGACAAAATTTTGTTTTTAAAATATAGATATCCATCTTTGGAATAGATTAGGTACACAACATATGGAAGCAACTTAACATAGACGACTGTTATTCATTAAACACAAAGATCTCAGCTACTAGGGTAAAGACTGACTACTGGGAGGAAAAAAGCTTCTGAGAAAACCAGGCAGCAGTTTTGAAGAAATTAGATTAAGACTAACACCTCACACCTTACATCAAAGCAAGATCCAAATGAATATTTGATTTAGATGTAAAAATTCATGTTATAAACAAATTGAAGAAACAAGAGGAAAAGGACTTTTTCGATTTATGGATAGATTACAAAAGGATAGAGAGGATCATAAAAGACAAAATGGATAATTTTGATTACATAAAGTTAAAAACTTTTTGCATAAACAAATCCACTAAAATTAAGCATAAAAGTGATAAAATTAACTGAGAAAATATCTTTGCAGCAATTTTCTCCAATAAAGCTCTCATCTCTGATGTGGTTCAGATTTATTGAATAACAACAATTGCCCAAAGGATAAAAATCTGTAAGGAAACTCAGACTGTCTACAGTCTTTTGAAAAATAATTCTCCAAACCTACTAATTAGAGCAATGCAAATTAAAGTGGGGATATAAAATTTTTATGCATGTTTTATTTATTTGTTATAGTACTTCTTACTTTCTTTACCTAGGCAAAGAAAACTGTTCATATATTTACTACTTATTCTAGGGGAAGAGAAGGAAAGGATAACAGGTTCTAGTCCCAGGTAGATACTTAGAGTTGAAGGACTTATATAGTAAGGCTGGAGTAGAAATAGATAGCCCATAGATACATGTCAAGACAGCTAAGTGGTATAATGGGTAGAAGTCTCATTTTCCTGAGTTCAAATCTGGCTTTAGACATAAAATCCTGGACAAGTCTCTTAACCCAGTTTGCCTCAGTTTTCTCATCTGTAAAATTAACTGGAGAATGAAATGGTAAACTACTGCAGTGTCTGTCAGAAAAGC